>NW_022987572.1:0-92251 GCF_902827165.1 Trematomus bernacchii
AGTTGTCCACCAGAGGACGATATAATTTAAAATAAAATGTTTTAATATGGTATTCTAATCCAGGGTTATTGTGCATACATTACACATTAGTATTTTTAGAGCTAAGGATTATTCATTATTATGGTATTTATGTTCAAATGTGCAATTTTATATTGTATAATTGTTTATTTTCTATTCTTTTTATTTCTATGTGAAATACTTTGTTTTAAATGCTACTGCAAGAATATATGATCTTAGAAGGGCTAAAATAATAACCGGGTTAAAATGTCTCTGTTTTTCAGTTTATTTGTTGTAAATGTTGATTTGTTTGTTTGGTTCAGAAAGTCGCCCTCAGGTTGTTTCTGGTGTTTCTGATGTCTAGCTCCAGCTGAGAGATCCTCACCTGTACAGGTACAACAAAACATAACTATGTTAAAATCAACTCTGAGATGTCGCTCATAGTGCTCGACAAATAATGCAAAAACAAGTGAATTAAAGAATGGGAAACAGACAACAATAGATGCTCAAAAGAGGAAATGAAGAACTTGGACCATGAAAGATGATAATTTGAGGATGAATTAGACTCAAAAACCAACCTTACGTTTCTGTACGATAACTTTTTGGGCCTTTTTGATGCTTATCATTTCACTGAAAATAACCTATTTTGTCCCCAAGGCTCCAAACACTTCAATAAGACAATTTTTTAAATTATTTTAGAGAATAACACATACTTTTTAGCCTCCTTCTGTGTCCTTACTCACATCTTTCTCGTTCAGTTTGTCCCTCAGGCCTCTGATCTCGTCCTGCTGTCTGTAGAAAGCTTGCAGGAGCTGAAAGAATGAAACACTTTTCTTAGCAGGAAGATGAAACATTTTGCACGCCGGATATTCTCCTGTTTTCTGATGTGTTCCCACCTCGTTCTCGGTGTTTGGCGGCGGTTTCTCTGCAGGCTCGCAGCAGTGCGGCGTGAAGAAGTTCGTCAACAGCGTCTCGTCTGGTTGCCAACCCGACAAATCGCTCACTTTTCGGGGATATTTGGCGTCCTGATAGGAGAGCTGCTCCTCCAGGAAGGCCTCAAAGAAGAGATCAGGACAAACGCTGACTTAGTGACAGAATAACGGCCATTTTCCTTCATATTCAAGCTCAAATCGGCTGTAAATATATATGACATTTTAAAGGAATTGTCAGGTTTCGTTAACACAGCTTCTAAAGTTGATCACAGCCCAATATTGCTAAAAGTGAACTACCTGTGCTGCATGATCAATCATTATAAAACATATCATATTGTTCTGAAATGCAGCAATCTGCACAATGAATACTTTTACTGACGGTACTTTAACTATATTTTGATGATAATACTTTTCTACTTTTACTTGAGGAACATTTTGAATGCAGAGTATTCCTACACTCTGGTACTTCTACTTGTTTTACACTTACACACACACACACACACACACACACACACTGCACTTTGATCATGTTCATAACACACCATTATGAAAGGTTTCATAACCACAGGGAGCGTCTGAAGTCAGGTGTTTGTGTTGCAGCAAATATAAATATATTTTGACCTCTCTGTGAGCTCGGAAAAATGCAAATATGTTTTTAGCTTTTAGATTTAGTCAGGGGGGGCAAAACATATTTATTTAAAAATATCGAACAACGCAAGGCTGTAGTTATGCTCAACAAAAAACAAAACTGGAGGTCAATCTGAGAGCAACGACCTCCATCAAGGCCGTCTACAAGGTTTAAAACATGTGTTGTGTAATGCAGAGGTGAAGTAACTAAGTACTTTACTGTACTGTACTCTGACCAATCTGCACAATGACTACTTTTACTTTTGGTACTTTACGTATATTTTGATGATAATACTTTTATACTTTTACTTTAGTAACATTTTGAATGCAGGACTTTTACTGAAACAGAGTATTCCTACACTCTGGTACTTCTACTTTTAAGTACAAGATCTGAGTACTTCTACTTTTAAGTACAAGATCTGAGTACTTCTACTTTTAAGTACAAGATCTGAGTACTTCTACTTTTACTCAAGAACAAGATCTGAGTACTTCTACTTTTACTCAAGTACAAGATCTGAGTACTTCTACTTTTACTCAAGTACAAGATCTGAGTACTTCTACTTTTACTCAAGTACAAGATCTGAGTACTTCTACTTTTACTCAAGTACAAGATCAGAGTACTTATTTTTTTACTACAAGACCTGAGTACTTCTACTTTTACTCAAGTACAAGATCTGAGTACTTCTACTTTTACTCAAGTCCAAGATCTGAGTACTTATCTTTTTACTACAAGACCTGAGTACTTCTACTTTTACTCAAGTACAAGATCAGAGTACTTCTCCCACTTCTGGGGTTTTGTCTACTTCTACTACGAATGATATCTTCCATGTCAGTCAAATGATGCCATTTTGCCCCAAAAACACTTATTTTTAGATAATTCAACGCTAAACCCTTCTCTAAACTATTGTTTCATTGATTGATTTCGACTACCTCTTCCATAAAGTCCAGGTTATTCTCAGTTCTCTCTGGAGCCATCTTCTCTGCAGGGGTTTCTGGGTAAGGGTTGGACACTCCTATCCCCGGTTTCAGGGACATCAGCACTGGACCTAAAGCGAGAGAAACAAGAGGTGAGTGATCATGTATGTCAGCCATTTTGGCTCCAAAGGGATGAGTTACTGACTTCTGTTGATCCCCGACAGCCACTCCTGAGCCGTCATGGAAGCCTGGTTTCCTGCCGTCATCGGGTACAGATCCGCTTGGAAAATACCAGACTGGAACAGAGGTGGGAAGGAGTGGAGTACAAATACTTCGTTACTGTACTTAAGTACATGTTTCTGGTATCAGTACTTTACTCTACTATTTCCTGACTACTTTTTACTTTGACTTCTTACATGTTGAATACAAATACCTGTACTTTCTACTTCTTACATGTTGAACCCAAATACCTGAACTTTCTACTTCTTACATGTTGAACACAAATACCTGAACTTTCTACTTCTTACATGTTGAACACAAATACCTGTACTTTCTACTTCTTACATGTTGAACACAAATACCTGTACTTTCTACTTCTCACATTTTGAACACAAATACCTGTACTTTCTACTTCTTACATGTTGAACCCAAATACCTGTACTTTCTACTTCTTACATGTTGAACACAAATACCTGTACTTTCTACTTCTTACATGTTGAACACAAATACCTGTACTTTCTACTTCTTACATGTTGAACTCAAATACCTGTACTTTCTACTTCTTACATGATGAACCCAAATACCTGTACTTTCTACTTCTTACATGTTGAACCCAAATACCTGTACTTTCTACTTCTTACATGTTGAACACAAATACCTGTACTTTCTACTTCTTACATGTTGAACTCAAATACCTGTACTTTCTACTTCTTACATGATGAACCCAAATACCTGTACTTTCTACTTCTTACATGTTGAACACAAATACCTGTACTTTCTACTTCTTACATGTTGAACACAAATACCTGTACTTTCTACTTCTTACATGTTGAACACAAATACCTGTACTTTCTACTTCTTACATGATGAACCCAAATACCTGTACTTTCTACTTCTTACATGTTGAACCCAAATACCTGTACTTTCTACTTCTTACATGATGAACACAAATACCTGTACTTTCTACTTCTTACATGTTGAACACAAATACCTGTACTTTCTACTTCTTACATGATGAACCCAAATACCTGTACTTTCTACTTCTTACATGATGAACCCAAATACCTGTACTTTCTACTTCTTACATGTTGAACCCAAATACCTGTACTTTCTACTTCTTACATGATGAACCCAAATACCTGTACTTTCTACTTCTTACATGTTGAACACAAATACCTGTACTTTCTACTTCTTACATGATGAACCCAAATACCTGTACTTTCTACTTCTTACATGTTGAACCCAAATACCTGTACTTTCTACTTCTTACATGATGAACACAAATACCTGTACTTTCTACTTCTTACATGTTGAACACAAATACCTGTACTTTCTACTTCTTACATGTTGAACACAAATACCTGTACTTTCTACTTCTTACATGTTGAACACAAATACCTGTACTTTCTACTTCTTACATGATGAACCCAAATACCTGTACTTTCTACTTCTTACATGATGAACCCAAATACCTGTACTTTCTACTTCTTACATGTTGAACACAAATACCTGTACTTTCTACTTCTTACATGATGAACCCAAATACCTGTACTTTCTACTTCTTACATGTTGAACACAAATACCTGTACTTTCTACTTCTTACATGATGAACCCAAATACCTGTACTTTCTACTTCTTACATGTTGAACCCAAATACCTGTACTTTCTACTTCTTACATGTTGAACACAAATACCTGTACTTTCTACTCTTACATGTTGAACACAAATACCTGTACTTTCTACTTCTTACATGATGAACCCAAATACCTGTACTTTCTACTTCTTACATGTTTGAACCCAAATACCTGTACTTTCTACTTCTTACATGTTGAACACAAAGACCTGTACTTTCTACTTCTTATATGTTGAACTCAAATACCTGTACTTTCTACTTCTTACATGTTGAACACAAATACCTGAACTTTCTACTTCTTACATGTTGAACACAAATACCTGAACTTTCTACTTCTTACATGTTGAACACAAATACCTGTACTTTCTACTTCTTACATGTTGAACACAAATACCTGAACTTTCTACTTCTTACATGTTGAACCCAAATACCTGAACTTTCTACTTCTTACATGTTGAACACAAATACCTGTACTTTCTACTTCTTACATGTTGAACACAAATACCTGTACTTTCTACTTCTTACATGTTGAACACAAATACCTGTACTTTCTACTTCTTACATGATGAACCCAAATACCTGTACTTTCTACTTCTTACATGATGAACCCAAATACCTGTACTTTCTACTTCTTACATGTTGAACACAAATACCTGTACTTTCTACTTCTTACATGTTGAACACAAATACCTGAACTTTCTACTTCTTACATGTTGAACACAAATACCTGTACTTTCTACTTCTTACATGTTGAACACAAAGACCTGTACTTTCTACTTCTTACATTTTGAACCCAAATACCTGTACTTTCTACTTCTTACATGTTGAACACAAATACCTGTACTTTCTACTTCTCCATTTCCCAAACAGGCTGGTTCCTTTAGTTTGAATGTGTGTTTGGTGGCGTGATCATTATTCTTTAGAGTCATTGCGTGCCTATTGATTTGAACACGATCCGTGTATCCATCATTTCCTGGTCTTCTCTAAAGAAGAGGGACCAATGAAAACGTTGTCATGTTGCCGTTGTTCAGCATGGAAACATTCATTAGCTAACAATGACATTATTGTTCTATTAATATAAAGGGAGGTCAGGTACTCTTTAAAACAGCTGCTAGTTATGGGTACTTTTTACTGAAGTACATTTCAAAGCCTCTTTACTTTGACTTGAGTAAAGAAGTTTAGTCAGTACTTCTACTTTGACCAGAGTACTTTTAAACACGAGTATCTGTACTTCTACTTGAGTAAAGGATGTGTGTACTCTTGCCCTCTCTGGACTGGAAGGATAGACGGAAATAAAAAACCAAGTAGCTTCTTTGTCTAAATGGTCAGTAAATACCTAGTAAACGTTTGATGCTAACCTCTTTCCTCGGTACGATCATGGAAAGTGGCTCCACCAAGTCTTTGATGGAGATCAGACGGTAAAATCTGAAAACTTCGCAGGCGCTAACGTCCAGTCCGCGCTTTGGCATCACGCCTATAGTGACAGTTGATCGTTAAACATCGGGAAACAGCTAGCATACGAAAGCTAGCTAAAGGTATTTATTGTATAAGTAACAAGTTGAACATGGTGATCTTGATAACATTCAGTGTTGGTATAGATAACTAAGTTAGACTGCCCAAAATGTGTGTCTTCGTTAACCGTTTAGGTTCGTTTTAAATGCACGTTTCAGCTATCTTTATTGCTAATTTTCTTAGAAATGGGTTTGTACAGTTGGCTTTTTCTACAGAATAAGTCCAGGGAAACTCGCTAAGTTGGTTAATTTCCAAACTAAGTGTTTGTGCTGCTGCTTTACTTGGTATTTTATTCTGAATACCATATTCTACAGCTAGCTAATGTCGTGTTTTGGAAAAATATATCTTGTAAAGCTAACTATATTGGTCTTTTCCTCAAATAAGTTTGGCCAAAAGTAAAGTTGTAAAGCTAGCTAAGACATGGTGGAGAGTGTTTTTACAAAATAAGAGTGTATGTTTTTCCTGCATTATCATGTACGATTGGGCGCTAACTGGTAGGGTAAGGTTTAAGTTTTAGGCTGCAAATATATGTTAAAAAGCAACAAAACACTACACTTTTGAATGGGTTTGTTGACCTCACCGAGTCCTTTCTGTGGCAGCAGAGACCGATACTCTGTCAGGAAGCTGATGTAAGGTTTCTCCGTGCTCAGCTCGTAGTACCGGATGTTCCCGTCACCCTGAATAAAGGTATTTAAATTCCCTTTAGGTTCAATTTCCTAACAACCAGACTGGAACACCATCAATATGCAAGGAGTTCTGGGTAATCTGTGTGTTTTGTAAGACCTTTCCAGCCAGGTAGAGCATGTGTGTGTCCGGATCGTAGAACGGGAAGAGGACTCCTGCAGATCCGTCCAGAACTTCTTCGTACAGCGGCTCAGATAAGTCGTCCTAGAAACAAATAAACCTTAATTTAAAGGTCTCCTATCATACAAAATGCACTTTTTTATGTCTTTTTTACATAAATATGTGTCTCCGGTGTGTCCGGAGACTCACAAAGTGTCAGAAAACCTCTCCGTACCCACATCTCTAAAAACGGGGGTACAACGGAGCTGATCCAGATTTGTGTCCGATATGACGTAATATCTGAAATGTAGGCGGGCTTTACACCCACGGGCCTATCAGAAACGTTGCTGTATCAGAAACAATGCCTGACGTGTTCTGGAAGTAATATGGTCTTTGTTTACATTAGCAAGCATCGCTAACACTCAGAGCTAACCTGTAGTGGAGAGAGAGAAGGCAAGAGAAAGCATTTGAGCTATAATATATGTCTAAAAATAGTATAATTGGAGACCTTTAACTAATGAAGCATTGAATTAGAAGGTAAAGTGTGTGTTTGAGTCTCACGGGGTCCCAGAGGACGATCTGTCGGTGGTTCCAGATCGAACTGCCGGTGGAGAGAAGCATCTTCAGTCCTCCGATGAACAACACCTTACTCGCTCTGTGGGAAATACTCCGGGACACCTAAAGGTTGGAGAAAAGTTATCAATATAACCCAGAGGTGGGAAGTAACTAAGTACATTTACTCATGTACTTAAGTACAATTGTGAGGTACTTTTCTTGTGTATTTTCATTTTATGCTACTTTATACGTCTACTCCAGTACATTTAAAAGATAAATTATGTAATATTAACTCGTGGACTTTAGTCAGAAAAGAGCAAAACTATTGAAATATTTGACAAAAAGTCAACCAGGACTTTGTTTGTCTACAGCAGTAAAATGTGATAAAACAATATTAGAAATGTCACATAATGTAATGATATACACATAAAGGCAATTTTATGCACAATGAGTACTTTGTGGAACTGTTGTTCTACATAGTTTATCGTATAAATAATCACCCAAATCTGTTTTACATCTTTTAAGTCAACTTTATTCTGACTTATTACAACACATTTGACTCTTTATGGTCAATAGACTTCATTTACACAAAATTAAACCTAATTTCTGAGTTAGAAAAGGCATAAATGTTGACTATATTGGTACTTTTACTCAAGTAAAGCATCTGAATACTTCTACCACTGGTATTACCACACAATGAGCATTTCTAAAACACACCTGAGCAGAGATGGCAACACATCCTTTACTCAACCAGAAGTACAGATACTCGTGTTTAAAAATACTCTGGTAAAAGTAGAAGTACTGACTAAACTTCTTTACTCAAGTAAAAGTAAAGAGGCTTTGAAATGTACTTAAAGGGGACCTATCATGCAAAATGCACTTGTGTACGTCTTTTATACATGAATATGTGTCCCCGGTGTTCCAGGGAACTCACCAAGTGTCAGAAAACACAACCCTCTCTATTTTCCTCCATACCCAAATCTCTAAAAAAGGGGCTGCAACGGATCTGATAAAAACTGATCCAGATTTGAACACTGTCCTGACATCAGGAAAGTGGCGCTACGGCTATTGGGCCAACTCCACCAATCAGGACGAGACAGCCACGGCCATTGCCGTTCGAAAGCGCTGGAGACGATGTAGTACATATGCCAGGCCTGTAGGTGGTGCTGTTCTCACTGAATCAGCCCTTGCAAAAACAGAGCTAAAACATTTCAAATTGAGCAAAATGAGGCATGGCTAAAATGCATGATCTGTTTGATATTTTGAAAAAAAAAAGTATAAATATGCCTACACTATATTATTATAATATAGCATGATACGTCCACTTGAAGTAAAAAGTACCCATAACTAGCAGCTGTTTTAAAGAGTACCTGACCTCCCTTTATATTAATAGAACAATAATGTCATTGTTAGCTAATGAATGTTTCCATGCTGAACAACGGCAACATGACAACGTTTTCATTGGTCCCTCTTCTTTAGAGAAGACCAGAAAATGATGGATACACGGATCGTGTTCAAATCAATAGGCACGCAATGACTCTAAATAATAATGATCACGCCACCAAACACACATTCAAACTAAAGGAACCAGCCCTGTTTGGAAAATGTAAGAAGTAGAAAGTTCAGGTATTTGTGTTCAACATGTAAGAAGTAGAAAGTACAGGTATTTGTGTTCAAAATGTAAGAAGTAGAAAGTACAGGTATTTGTGTTCAAAATGTAAGAAGTAGAAAGTACAGGTATTTGTGTTCAACATGTAAGAAGTAGAAAGTACAGGTATTTGTGTTCAACATGTAAGAAGTAGAAAGTACAGGTATTTGTGTTCAACATGTAAGAAGTAGAAAGTACAGGTATTTGTGTTCAACATGTAAGAAGTAGAAAGTACAGGTATTTGTGTTCAACATGTAAGAAGTAGAAAGTACAGGTATTTGGGTTCAACATGTAAGAAGTAGAAAGTACAGGTATTTGTGTTCAACATGTAAGAAGTCAAAGTAAAAAGTCTGAGTAAAGTACTGATACCAGAAAAATGTACTTAAGTACAGTAACGAAGTATTTGCACTCCACTACTTCCCACCATGCGTACCTGTAAGATCTTTCCTGTTCGAGGGTCCAGGACTCTAACCCGTCGGTCTTTGGATGTGACGGCCAGCCGGCTGCCGTCAGAGTTGAAGCTGACGGACAGCAGCAGAGCGTCAGACGGGTATCGATGGTGAACCGGAGACAGAACCACCCGGACCGGACACCTGAGGACCGAACCCGCCTGGGAAACATCCCAGAGGAGGACCTGGGGAAACAGAGGCAAAATCAGGGCTGTTTGGTCCTAAAAATACCCAATTTGTAAGTGTTTAAAGGTTTCATATCATGCAAAATGCACTTTTTGATGTATGTTATACATTATGTGTCCCCGGTGTGTCAGGGAACTCACAAAGTGTCAGAAAATAAAACCCTCTCTCTTTTCCTCCGTACCCACATCTCTAAAAACGGGGGAACAACGGAGCTGATCCAGATCTGCATCCGATATGACATAATATCTGAAATGTGGGCGGGCTTTACACCCACGGCCCAATCAGAAACGTTGCTATCAGAAACAATGCGCAAAGTTTTGGACGTAATATGGGCTTTGTTTACATTAGCAAGCATCGCTAACACTTAGTGCTAACCTGTACTGGAGAGAGCATGTGTAAAGAAGCAGGAAATAAAAAGGAACTCACCTTGTGGTAAACCTGAGAGACAAAAAGAGTTTGAGCTCCATACTGTTTCAGAAATAATCCTTGATGTGGTTTGGAACATAATATGGCGGTTAATCATGGCAGCATTTAGTTGAGTTTCTGCTGGCAGCTTTTTTTTAAAGCTTTAGACCCAGAATCATGACTTTAGTAACAGGGCTGAAATAGAGGGGTTTGAGGCTAGAATTATCTGTTTGGTATTTTGAGCAAAACACTTCATAGACATGTTATTTATATATCTAAGACCTATAATATATGCCTACAAATAGTATAATAGGAGACCTTTTATATTTTCTAATTTGTAAGATTAACCTTGGTTTATAATTCGGCAAATCCGGATCCTGACCTTGTAGTCGTAGGCGGAGCTTAGCAGCAGGTTCTCAGCTATTGGATGCCACTCGATAAGCCCCACCCTCCTGGAGTGACCAATCAGAGTCTTCCTGGCCGTGGTGAGGTTCTGCTGGACGCCGCACACCGGGACGTCCCAGATCTTCACCTGAACACACAGTACTCTTGCTAAAGTTGTTGGGAAAATACTGAATGTCCTCTTCCAGTATCAGAGTAACATGATAACAAGTGATATTTTTCAAACAAAAGTACTGCATAAAAGTACAGTTTTGAGGTACTTGTATGTCTGTAAACACATGCATGTAAACACACAGGTGCTTACGGTGCCGTCCTCCGAACACGAGGCGATGCAGTGATCGTTGAACGGGTTCCACTTCACGTCCAGAACCCGTCCTCTGTGGCCACAGACCCTCGGGTGCTGAGGGTCCACCCGGCCCGTCTGAGAGCAGGGAAACAAAAGAGTAACGCCGGAATGTATAATAATAATAATAATTCATTACATTTTTTATTAGAGCGCCTTTTCAAGTGCTCAAAGCGCTTTACATGACATATTTCACATATTGGACATGTAACAGTCAATACTGTGGACAATACCATGTTCATGATGTTCTGTGTGTGTTCTGGTTTGTATCAACAAATATTTGTACTTCTTTTTGTCTAATATTTTATATTTTCAACAGAATTCTCACGTGGTGGAGGGGCAGCACCAGGAAAGCCCCGCCCCCTTCGCACTCCGTCACCACGGCGATGAAGCAGGGATGGCTTGCTGAGCAGTAGTGGTTGTCATGGACACCGCGTGTGATTGGCACCCCGTCGTAGCTGTGCTCCTTATTGGACGGCTTCCCGAAAACGTGACGAAACTTTGAGCATCGGAAAGACGAGCGCCACGACATCTGGAGGGGGAGAGGTTTGGAAAACTTTAGAGTGTGTGTGTGTGTGTGTGTGTGTGTGGTGTGGTGGTGGGTGTGTTGTGTGTGTGTGTGTGTGTGTGTGTGTGTGTGTGTGTGTGTGTGTGTGTGTGTGTGTGTGTGTGTGTGTGTGTGTGTGTAACTTGGACAGTTTTATTATCTGGTCTCATGGATAATCCAATCAGCTGTCTTTCATAACCTTATCAATAATGAATCAATTTCTTCAATAACTTCTTAATCATTCGCGCACACACACGCACACACACACACACACACACACACACACACACACACACACACACTGTTAAATCCTGCGTTGAGAACAGTTTGTCCGTGTTATTAAATATTTATCCGTACATACACACTTTACTGTCGTTACAAAGTCCTCCTGACTTTTGACCTTTACAAGAGATCAGCTTACTGCGGTGGAAAAAAACACACATTTCCACTTTGAAAACCCTCCGAAATGATGAAATATAACACAGAAAACCACTAAATACCTGCTTTGATGTCCACAGTTAGTTCAGCATCAAATTCACGGACTTGTTTAAAGTATGTTATGTTTTATTTCCCTGCCTTTAACACCGGATCTTATGGCGCTTTTCCACTGCAGGACCTAGCACGGCTTAGCACAGTATGGTTAGGCCTTGAGACATGTCCCAGTAGAGACACTAAATACAAAATACATCATAAAATCCCCTCAGAAACTTTAAAGCTACATGGAAATGTCATTTTGTTGATTTGAATTATTTTATCATTTCAAAAACGCAGCTGTTTGTATGTGTTAGAATAAAGTTCAAATGTCAAAAATTAAGTTGAATTTAAAATGTAAAATGTGGGGAATAAAGTACAAATATTGAGTAAAAGTCAAGAATCAATGTGAATTGCGGAGAATAGAGTCAGAGACATTTTGAGAATAAATGGAGTAGAAATGTTAAAGATGAATGTGAGAATTGTTCACAGGGAATGACTTAGAAATCTACCATAAAGTTGAAGTGTTGAGATAACATTTTCACTGCAAAACTTTGCTAACTGTCAACATGTAAACATCGTTTTTTCCGACCTTCTTATATAAATAAATAAAATACAGATGAATATAAATAACAGAATGTCGACTTACCTCAGATACAGTCATGTAGGACTCACTGACTTCTCCTCCTGCAGACAAACCGCTAATATATTTTCAAGATGGTAGTGAAAGAGCGACGGCTGAGTCCTGACTTCTGACAGCAGTAAGTGTGTGTGTGTGTGTGTGTGTGTGTGTGTGTGTGTGTGGTGTGTGTGGTGTGTGTGTGTGTGTGTGTGTGTGTGGTGTGTGTGTGTGTGTGTGTGTGGTGTGTGTGTTTGGTGTGTGTGTGTGTGTGTGTGGTTTGTGTGTGTGTGTGTGTGTGTGGTTTGTTTGTGTGTGTGTGTGTGTGTGTGTGTGAGATCCTTGACATCTCGCCTCAACTTCCAAATTAGCTGAGCTGTTTATGCACGGCTGCACGCGCACAAACAAAACTTTACATCCGATACTGCTGCACACACACACACACACACACACACACACACACACACACACACACACACACACACACCACACACACACACACACACACACACACACACACACACACACAGTATTCCACTTCAAATTACCATCACAATTCCTTTACAATACTAACTTGATTTTTGTCCTCAATACAGATAAAAAGTAGTTCTTAATGAACAGAACTCTTTGATTTTTATGCATTTAATTGTAAGATTTGCCATTTTCTGCCACTAGGGGGCTCTCAATCCAACATTAACAAAAGACAGAGATTGCTGTGTGGTGAGGTAGCGTTGGATCATGGGAGTTGTAGTCTTTAGCTTCTTGCCTCTGATTAAAGGTAACATCAGGAAATAAAGCAGTCTCAAGTTAAATATATTTCGATGACTAAGACGTCCTGTAGAGTGTGATGGGCCGGTTGATCAACATAAAGAGCCTTGGTAGCGGTGATCTATAATATTTCTATTTTTTGCAGTTTTGTGCCATTGATTTGACTAAAATGACTAAATAATTAGACATTCTCCATCTCCCTCTTAATATATGCAAAGCACACCTTTTCTTTAAAGCTATGATTAGCAAAATTGAATTGACCAAATAAATCTAAAACAATTCGGATTTGTATTGATTTTATTTTTCCACTAGATGTCGGAAGTAGAGATTTTAACCTGTTATGCCCTGAGCCTGTTTTTCAGGTCTCAGGCCTGAAAATGACATTCCCAGAACAAATGACCATATCTTCCCTTCTAAAAGGGTTAAATGAATAATCTTTGTTCTCAAAGTAATGATAAACCTGTGAGTTGGATGTACAAAAGTCATAACAATATAGACATTTTTTATTTTAAAGAAAATTCAGATTGAACATTGTAAATTATAGTGTCCGTCCAAAAATTCTTTTTTACTTATAGTGAAAACTACCCTTGGATGATGGTAAGGTAGACTAAAAGCTTTAGGGATCCAAAGTACAACATATAATAACCCTGTATCAAGATTGATGCAAAACAAGTGACATTTGACCTTTTTAGAGAGGGTTAGCCAAAAACACTCCACCTTTGAGGTGATTTGGGTGGAAATGTTTTTTTTTTCATATCTCTGGAACCCTTTGGTCGATTTTGATGGTTGACACCTCTTTCTGACCGTTAGAGCCAATAGAATGGAAAGGGGAGTCCCCCACACACACTCATTGTGAAACAAAAAGGTGGGGGCTTTGCACATGTAATGTTGCATTAGAGTGAAGCTACACTCTAGCTCTGACATCTAGAAACGGAAAAGCATGGATTATCCGTTTTATTTCTCATGGATTATCAGAAATTATTTCAAAGGGACACATACACATTGGATTAACCTATGGATTAACTTCAGCAGCGTTTTTTTTTCGTTTTAATGCCATTGAAGACCACTTTGGAGAGACTACAGAGCCAAGGTAAGAATGTTACAATTTTTAGCTAACTAGCGTCACCTCTTTTGATGTCTGTTTTTGTTTATAACGTCGCAAATTCGTATAATTCAGTGATAATGAGGGTACCCATCGATTCTGTGTGACCTCACGATGTGAATCGATGTCATGGATGTGGGAGAAAAGATAAATTATAAGGTTTTGTGAGTGATTTTCGGTGCAGTAATCTGTTAGCATTTTTCGCTCGTTGCTAATTCAGAGGCTCAGTGTTAGCATTGTGGGTTTTCTTTTGAAAAATAAATAAAAATGATCAGTTAGATCTCTCGGGCTTAACAGGTTAAAGCTCTCTGAGATGCATTTGAAAAAGAAAGGAGATTTTTACATGATTTCATTCATATTGTCGGGTTACAATTCTTTCAAACATTACATTTAATTACAACATATTAGATGGCTAGATTTTCAAATACATATTTAATGTGATTTCAACATGTGGCATCCAATTGATTTAACCATGGTCGGGTTAAGGCATGGCCCCCACCCCTACGTCCACCTCCACCACCAACTGACCAGCAGGGTCTGGTACTTGTAGGATAGGAGCTGACGTAAACCGGCCCTTGAGGTCCTGAAAAGACCGTCTGTAAAAGTTAGCGAATCCAAGGAAATGCTGCAGCTCCTTCCGGGAATCAGGAACCCGCCTCGAGCTAACCGCTGAAACTTTGGAGGGATCCATCTCCACACTTCCTTGACCCACGATGTAGCCTAGAAAGGCGACCGAAGAAGTGTGAAACTTGCACTTCTCCGTCTTGACGAACAGCGAGTTCTCCAGAAGTCTCTGAAGAACTGTCTGGACGTGGTGGATGTGTTCCTTGAGATTCTTTGAAAAAATCTAAATATCGTCCAGATAAACAAAAACATAACGATCCAACATGTCCCGGAGTACGTCGCTCACCAACGCTTGGAAAACCGCAGGGGCGTTGGTAAGTCCAAATGGCATCACCAGGTACTCATAATGTCCCGAAGAGGTGTTGAAGGTGGTCTTCCACTCGTCCCCCTCTCGGATTCGTACCAGGTGATAAGCGTTCCGTAAATCCAGTTTAGTGAAGATTGTAGCCCCTTGTAGTAACTCGAACGCTGACGAGATGAGTGGCAAAGGATATCAATTATTCATAGTGACGTCGTTCAGGCCCCGATAGTCAATGCAGGGCCTCAGGCTCAGCTGAGAACCAAAATGCAACACACGGGAAACCAGGGATAGTCGGTAACCAGCTTTATTATAGGCAAAGGGCTGGTCGGGGACAAACCGGCAGACAGTAGGCAAAGGGCTGGTCGGGGACAGGCGAGGGTTCCAGGAGTAAGCAAGACGGGAGACGCAGGTACAGGCAGGGTCAGGGAGCAGACAAGGCAGAATAATCCAGGGGCAGACAGGGTCGAAACCGGGTCAGCAATATGGAAGGTAATGCGGGAAAGACTGGCATGCGGCAAAGTACGATCTGGCACTGAGGTGAGAGTGAAGTGGGCCTATATACTAATGGAGCTGATGGGTGTAACAGAGTGAGAGAGAGAAACAGGGTGTGACTACCAGGTGACTAAGGAATGTTAATGCAGAAAATAGGTGAGTGAGGGAGCAGACTGTGACACAGGCAGCCCTAAATAATAACAAGTAACCATCATGTGTGGTGCTATCTGTAGTTGTCTGTCTTATTTTTGTTGATTTCATATTGTTTTCACAGTGTTGTGAAAATGAATTTCCCCCTGGGGACAATAAATCTAATCTAAACTAATTTAATATTCAATCCCACACTTGGCGAATGAGAACATAAATTCGTAATTTACCTCGTTTAAAGCACTTTTGTTGTAATACTATGGATTTAGTTGACACTACTAGCCGAGTTTCTTTTATCCAATATTTCGTGGGCAGGTACATGGAATTAGAAGAAGACGAAGAAGAGAGGTAGAAGAAGAAGTAGAAGAAGAAGAAATATGCTAACGCTACAAACAGGCACAACACTGTTACTCTGTTTTTACTGACATGTAACATTTTATTTCACCTTGCTCTATGTTTTTTAACGCACATTCAAAAATGGGAACATTTTCGGGAGTTTCAACAACTCAGCATTGGCCGATTGGCCATTTTGCAAGTTTCTAATAAGTAAAATGGGGCTAAACTAAGATCAAAGTCACAAATCCCCCATTCTTTAACAACTTTAGTAATCAAAACTAAATGAAAAATAGTCAAAATGATTCCAATCAGGATCTCTTGTATTGACTGGGATGAAGCATTCTCAGAGGTAAAGCTCTGTCTCTCCATTACGTACTGTCACTGTCTCAGGTCCAGAGAGTAGTGAGAGTATGTAAAGGCGGGGGTGCTGATCTCTAACTCGGAGCTGCATGTCAAACCACATCAACATCCGGTGCTTAGCCTGCAGCAAGGAGGAGAGGCAAAAGAGGAGAAATCTCCCTCTCAGCAGTTTTGAACATTTTCTTTATAATTGTTTTCTTAAGCAGCTTTTATGGATAAAGGCTTTTAGCAAAGTTGGGAGAGTAGAAATCATGTTGATCCCCCTGAACAACAGGACTCTCCCTCCCTAAATGTCTTCGTTTGTTTAACTCCCTTGTTTTGTTAACCCATGACCCAAAAAGAAACATGTACATTTTAAGATTAGCCTTAGCAGTTTAATGGCCAGCCAAATCATCTTAAAGGTGAATTTTATCAGGAACACAAATAATGTTGTCATGTACAGTAGTGCTTGTTGAAGCAGTCCAAATCTGAACAAAACACCTGAAACTATTGCGACAGCTAGAATAATAAGAAAAGCCAAAAGTCTCCACTTAGCTTTATTGAAAGCATCGACAATTTTTAGCCGTAAATCATTCACAAATGTCTTCTTCATTTCCCCCCAAAACAGAATGCATTGGATCCTATATTGAACTAGCAGACAAAACTGCTCTGAACAGAAAAAGTCCCAGATGGGACTCGCAGGTCCTTCATTTCTCCCCATCTTACGTGCAATGACAGCTAGATATGCTGCCTGAGGTGGCCAATGGCCATCTATCAGCCTCGGCTGATGCTCCAAAGAGCAGTCTCTGCACAGTAACACTTTGCCTCCCTCTCTTTCCGAGACGAGGCAATCCAGTGGAGGATTCAAAGACGGCCCATTAGGGAGCCGTGCCATCTTACCATGGCAGTAACAACTCTACCAATTACACATTCACCGGGAACATAAGGTCCCCACTCCAAAGGCTCCAGTCTCTCTTCAAGAAGGTATCCTTGCTTGGCCATATTGGCACCCAGTAGGGCTTTCCCCACTAGATGAGAACACACACCCCGTCCCTGGACCAGGTTACCAGCCCCCCGAATGTATTCGCTAGTGCAGTCTGTGGCAGGGCCATTATTTGACTTTCTTATCTGTGTGCAGTGTACTTAAGCAAAATGTGTCAAGCTCAACATTATTATTTTTTAGCCCTACGGGGTCTTCTCCCTCAGTTTTAATATGAATAATAATACATTTAATTTCTTAGCGCTTTTTAAGCAACACCATTAGTTTCAGGTTTATAAGAGACGGACTAGATTTGTGTGACACCGCGTGATTCTAACAAATCTTGAACATTAAAGTTCTTTAAATGTTTTCCATTATCTATTCTTAATGATTCAATATCTGGAAAATTGATGAACAGTTCTGCCAATCTTGTAGAAATAGTCTTCCCTGTTGCAACTCTCAGGAGATAAACTCTCTTAGCACTTGAGCCATTGTCCCTCTTAGGTGCCTTACAAACAATGGACGTCCGCTCTCGGGAGCGTCGGAGTGGTGCGGTCACCCTAAGTGACAGACCTAAAGTATCCGGGATTCAGGCATCTTCCCTGGCTTGTACATTTTTGGTGATGCGCCCTGGAGGTATCAGACTATTTTAAACAACTTTTCCCCGCCTTTCAAACACTTATTCCGGGGTTTTAGCCAGTCATTTTGCACGAAATCATTTAACATTCACGGTCTCCTGAAAAAGCACATATTCTGTGCATTTTCAGGAAAGCGTCAATGTTAAATGATTTCGTGCAAAATGACTGTCTAAAACTCTCTTCCAGACATTTAAAAATACTTTCCCCGACCATTTAAACATTATTTCTGGCTTGTAAAGTGCAGTTATGCGCCCTGGAGATATTATACTATTTCAAACAACTTTTCCCCGCGTTTCAAAGACTTATTCTGGGTACAAGTGTTATATTTCTTCCCCCTGGGTGTGTGTGAGACAAGTGAAGTGAGTCAGCCTGCCAACAAGCAGCAGTGTGCTGTCATTTGAAACATGTTACCCCACTGTTTGACACATCTTTACCCACGTTTCGAGGACTTTTCCTGGGTCAATGTGTGCTCCAATGTGCCCTTTTCCCCCTGGGTGTGTGTGAGACAAGTGAAGTGAGTCAGCCTGCCAACAAGCAGCAGTGTGCTGTCATTTGAAACATGTTACCCCACTGTTTGACACAGCTTTACCCACGTTTTGAGGACTCTTTCCTGGGTCAATGTGTCCTCTTTCCCCCCCTGGGTGTGTGGAGACAAGTGAACTGAGCCAGCCTGCTAACAACCACCAGTCTGCTGTCATTTGAAACATGTTCCCCGACCTTTTAACACACTTTTTACCCATGTTATGCGTCCTGGAGGTATCAGCCTATTTTAAACAACTTTTCCCCGCTTTCAAACACTTATTCCGGGGTTTTAGTCAGTCATTTTGCGCGATATCATTTAACATTGACAGTCTCCTGAAAAAGCACATATTCTGTGCATTTTCAGGAAAGCGTCAATGTTAAATGATTTCGTGCAAAATGACTGTCTAAAACTCTCTTCCAGACATTTCAAAATACTTTCCCAGACCATTTAAACATTATTTCTGGCTTGTAAAGTGCAGTTATGCGCCCTGGAGATATTATACTATTTCAAACAACTTTTCCCCGCCTTTCAAACACTTATTCCTGGGTACAAGTGTTATCTTTCCCCCCCTGGGTGTGTGTGAGACAAGTGAACTGAGTCAGCCTGCCAACAAGCAGCACCGTGCTGTCATTTGAAACATGTTACCCCACAGTTTAACACACCTTTACCCACGTTTCAAGCACTTACTGCTGGGTCAATGTGTGCTCCAATGTGTCCTCTTTCACCCCCCTGGGTGTGTGTGAGACAAGTGAAGTGAGTGCAAGGTTATGGAAGTCCCACTGTTGGGGACTGCTGCTGGAGGTCTCTAGTCCGTCCTTGGGGGCTCTGTGAGCGGGCAGAGAGAGGTGATTTCCCCCTGGTCTCTGCTGGAGGTGCAGAGTCCCACTGTTAGGGAGTGCTGCTGGAGGTCTCTAGTCCGTCCTTGGGGGCTCTGTGAGCGGGCTAGAAAGGTGACCTCTCTGGGTGATTTAGTCAGTTTATGGAGCTTAGCCCACAAATCCTGGATGATCCAGGCCGAATTTGGGTGCTCATAGGCGGACATCGAAGCACCATAAAAACCACCCCCCTTGTAGAGTCACCCGGGGCACGAGAATACCCTCCACAGAAGGGGTGGTGGTGGCGTCAAGAAGGCCGAATATGGATGGATGGGCGGACATCGAAGCACCATAAAAACCACCCCCCTTGTAGAGTCACCAGGGGCACGAGAATACCCTCCACAGAAGGGGTGGTGGTGCCGTCAAGAAGGCCGAATATGGATGCTGATGGGCGGACATCGAAGCACCATAAAAACCACCCCCCTTGTAGAGTCACCAGGGGCACGAGAATACCCTCCACAGAAGGGGTCGTGGTTCCGTGAAGAAGGCCGAATTTGGGTGCTCATAGGCAGCCTGCTGCAGAGTCATTTTCAGGCTCCTCTCCACAATTGTCCCCCTAAAATGATTTAAAATCATTATTTTTTGCATTTAAATGCATTTATTCTATCATTTATATGGTTCCCCAACACAATGCACATAGTCTGGAGCTCACTGGGGTCCTGCATATAATTTAATCAGGCGTTTTAACACTTTTTCCCATGAAAATGATTTTTAATCACTATCATGGGGCTATGAAAATAAAATTCCGGGTAATGCAGAGCACAAGTGCACCTTTTACTATTTAAATGTATTTGTATTATATATATTTGGGCTAGAAAGGTGACCTCTCTGGGTGATTTAGTCAGTTTATGGAGCTTAGCCCACAAATCCTGGATGATCCAGGCCGAATTTGGGTGCTCATAGGCGGCCTGCCAGGCGCCCCCACCCGTGGAAAGCAAAAAAAAATTGAAGAAAACGCTTAATTATAACTTAAAATAATCAAAAATTAAGTTTTGAAAAATTGTCAAAAAAATGACAGAGTGCCAACGGGAGAAGGGGCCAGACTATTGGCGCTTCGGGCCGATTTTTTCCCCTTCTCCGATGGTTGGTACAACGGAGAAGGGGAAAAAGTCCCTGGGCTTCATTTCCACTTCTCTGTCAAAAAGATTCATCCATACTTTTCAAACTACCGTCTGCACGAATTCGGAAACCCAGTTTTTGGGTGCACTCAGAAAAAAAAACGGCTGTTGCAAATCATGGAAGAATGTATCCGCTCACCAAGCACTTTGAGTGGGCCTAATTTTGTGGCGCAAGGACCCCCCCAGCCTGGTTCTCTCAATACTTAAAGTTTGACATGGAGGAATGCGAGGGCACTTTGCAGGTGACTCTACCCGATGAGACACTATTTTGGGGCGTATTTTTTACATTTCTCTGGTTCTCCAAATAGTTTAAGTTCGACATTTTGAGCCATGGAGGAATGCGAGGGCACTTTGCAGGTGACTCTACCCGATTTTGAGGCACTATTTTGGGGCGTATTTTTTACATTTCTCTGGTTCTCCAAATAGTTTAAGTTCGACATTTTGAGCCATGGAGGAATGCGAGGGCACTTTGCAGATGACTCTACCCGATTTTGAGGCACTATTTTGGGGTATAATTTTTACATTTTGACCCCTTTGCCCGGTTATCACCAAAGTTGAGTTGGATGATTTCGACCATGGAAGAATGTCAGGGGAGTCCGCGGGGGACTCCTGCGGGGTCATGAGGCACTATTTTGGGGTACAATTTTTACATTTTGACCCCTTTTCCCGGTTCTCACCAAAGTTGAGTTGGATGATTTCGACCATGGAGGAATGTCAGGGGAGTCCGCGGGGGACTCCTGCGGGGTCATGAGGCACTATTTTCGGACACTTTTTTCCCATTTTCCCCCCCTTTTGCCTGGTTCTTTTTATTTTTATTTTTTTTCCTGTTTTGGCCCGTTTGACCCGGTTCCTTCTGCCGGGGGCACTGCCCGGTCCCGGGTGCCCCCCCAGGGCTCGCGTACAGCCGTTTCACCCCCCACATTGACGGATTTTGACCCCTTTGCCCGGTTCTCACCAAAGTTGAGTGTGATGATTGCTGAGTCATGATGCACTATTTTGGGGTACATTTCCCCCATTATCAACACGGACTAGAGATGTCTCGGAGATGGCTCGGAGCCCACACCCTGGTTCTATGTAACCCTGGAGGAATGTCACATGAGTCGACAGGGGACTGCTGCTGGCTAATGAAGGACTATTTTGGGGTACATTTCCCCCATTATCAACACGGACTAGAGATGTCTCGGAGATGGCTTGGAGCCCACACCCTGGTTCTATGTAACCCTGGAGGAATGTCACATGAGTCGACAGGGGACTGCTGCTGGCTAATGAAGGACTATTTTGGGGTACATTTCCCCCATTATCAACACGGACTAGAGATGTCTCGGAGATGGCTCGGAGCCCACACCCTGGTTCTATGTAACCCTGGAGGAATGTCACATGAGTCGACAGGGGACTGCTGCTGGCTAATGAAGGACTATTTTGGGGTACATTTCCCCCATTATCAACACGGACTAGAGATGTCTCGGAGATGGCTTGGAGCCCACACCCTGGTTCTATGTAACCCTGGAGGAATGTCACATGAGTCGACAGGGGACTGCTGCTGGCTAATGAAGGACTATTTTGGGGTACATTTCCCCCATTATCAACACGGACTAGAGATGTCTCGGAGATGGCTCGGAGCCCACACCCTGGTTCTATGTAACCCTGGAGGAATGTCACATGAGTCGACAGGGGACTGCTGCTGGCTAATGAAGGACTATTTTGGGGTACATTTCCCCCATTATCAACACGGACTAGAGATGTCTCGGAGCCCACACCCTGGTTCTATGTAACCCTGTAGGAATGTCACATGAGTCGACAGGGGACTGCTGCTGGCTAATGAAGCACTATTTCCGGGTACTTTTTTTTCATTTTCACCCAAATTTCCCTGGATGAAATATTTTTTTAGTTTTTTTAGTTTTTAGCCCAGTTTTGGCCACAGCGTTGCCTGGAGGATAGGACCGAGATATGACAGACTCTCTGGCCGCCTCACAAGTCACTATTGTCGGACACTTTCTTTGCTTTACCCCGGTTCTATCACTCTTTCCTCCTTTGACCATACAACCCGTTTCCTGCTGGGGTGGTGCCTGGTTCCGGGGTACCCCAAACCCTCTCATGGTCGGGGCACCATGTATTGATGCATCGGACCCAATGTTGCCATCACCAGCCCCGCGTTGGTGCGGAAGTGGGACCATCTGACCCGGTGGTAACCCAATACTTCCCTTCGTCCATGCACCATGAATTGATGCATCGGACCCAGTGTCGCAACCACCGCTCACGCTAACGCATATAAACGGAGAACTATAACATAATTTTGATCAAATTCATTATGTGTGTTTCAGGAAGGATGTCATCTGAATGCCCGGTGTGCAGACTCTTCTATCTGGCATTGAACAAACACCTTAAGCACAAGCATGCAGTGCGGAACTTGGAGGAGAGGGGAATCCTCCTGAAAATAGCCAGTGGAAGGATAAATGTTCGGACCAAACCCTGTCCCATCGCTGGGTGTTCGTACGCTGGGAAGAGACTGGACCGTCATGTAAAACATGACCACCCTGAGTTGTCCCGACATGAGGCACATCAGGTCATTCAGCAAGGCTGAAGCATAGTGTGGCACTGCAGTTGCTCCATGACCTCCGTGAGACTAACCCCATCATTGGATATAGACAATGAGGAGGAATACCCCGGGCACCCTCCACCCTTCTCCCCACATACCGAGTGTGACAACGAGGACTGCAGGCAGGTGATGCTGGAAAATGTGGCATTGAGGGCTCAGAAGGATGCCCTCAATGATGAGGTGAAGACCCTGCGCTCCAGGCTGAAAAAGGAGCTAAAACCCAGGAAGCAGAGTGCTGCTGTTCTTGAGGAAGAGGACGAATGTATACGATTTAAGGGCCTGGCAATCCCAAATACCTCCGGCATAAACACAGTAGCCTCAGGCAGCAATACCCCTGTGAAGAGCCCGGTGAAGACTGTCATGCAGTCCCCAGTAACCTCCGGTAGCGAGACCCCTGTGAGGAGCCCGGTGAAGACTGTCATGCTTGCAGTAGCCTCCGGTGGGAAGAGACCGGTCAAGAACCCTGTGAAGAGCCCAATGAAGACTGTCATGCTTGCAGTAGCCTCCGGTGGAAAGAGACCGGTCAAGAACCCTGTGAAGAGCCCAGTGAAGACTGTCATATTACCAGTTTCCTCCGGTAGCGAGACCCCTGAGAAGAGCCCGGTGAAGACTGTCATGTTTGCAGTAGCCTCCAGTAGCGAGACCCCTGTGAAGACCCCGGTGAAGACTGTCATGTTTGCAGTAGCCTCCGGTAGCGAGACCCCTGTGAAGACCCCGGTGGAAACTGTCATGTTTGCAGTAGCCTCCGGTAGCGAGACCCCTGTGAAGACCCCGGTGGAAACTGTCATGTTTGCAGTAGCCTCCGGTAGCGAGACCCCTGTGAAGACCCCGGTGGAAACTGTCATGTTTGCAGTAGCCTCCGGTAGCGAGACCCCTGTGAAGACCCCGGTGGAAACTGTCATGTTTGCAGTAGCCTCCGGTAGCGAGACCCCTGTGAAGACCCCGGTGGAAACTGTCATGTTTGCAGTAGCCTCCGGTAGCGAGACCCCTGTATGCCGGAAGACCCGTGCCTCTAAGCTGGCTAATGACTTGCCCTCTCCCTCAAATTACTGGTCCACTGGGTGTGGACGGGGGAATACCATGCGTGAAATCACGTTGCCTAGAAGCATGGAGGCGTACCTTCAGACATACTTGGATCACTGTTTGGGTGTCGCTCCGACAGTAAAACAGAAAGACAATGTTGTGTCGAAGATCAGCCGGATAAAGAACTTCATAGTATACATGGCCCATGGTGTTAACCGCCTGTCAGACTGGCTGTTCCTAAGAAACATGAAGATGATCCGTGGCTGGAGCGAGTATATTGTAAAGCCGGACCGGGCAGTCACAACATCAGAGTTCTTCCTGAAGAATGTGCACCAGTTCATGGGGTACATGTCTGAGTCAAAGCCCCGGGGGTGCAAGCTCACCCAGTCTGATATGACCCACATAATGAGAGAGGTGAAAGCCAACATGAAACACTTGAATAAGGCAGTCACTCTACATCAGTTTAAGGTGAAGAGGAACAAACTGGATCGTCTGCCGAGCCAGGCGGAGCTTCTCGCCGCCATGGCGGCCGCTGAGAAGCGCATCCCGGAGCTCCTCGACCTGATGGCCGGCACGCCGACCTCAACCACCCAGAAGCTTCTCTATGGCTATCTCACCCTCCATTGGAGCCTCCTGTATGGCCACCGTACGGGCGTGTACGCAAACATGAAAAACAGTGAGGTCTTAGAGGCAGCCATAAGGGGAACTGCTGAGGGCTACATCATCCATGTGCAGGATCACAAGACGGCCAAGACATATGGCGAAGCACAGCTGGCGCTTACAGTAGAGGAGTTTAGCTGGGTCATGCGGTGGATGGGGATTAAAGAGGCATTGCTGGGTCCTCAGAATGAATTCTTCCTTTTCACAAGGGGGAATCGGGCCTCCAAGAACCTGAACGCTCACTTGAAGAGGGCATGGGCTGATGCTGGGCTAGAAACAGCCGTCACCTTCACAATCCTGCGCACTGCCCTGGCTGACAATATCAAGCATCACCAAGATCCAGAAAGCCGGTCGATTCTCGCCAGGTTTATGTGTCACGACGTAACCACGGCGGACCGGTTCTACGCGAATGCGCCAGGTATAAAGGAGGCATTGAGAATCCGCTCCATGTTCAGGGCGTCATCAGATGCGGCAGCAGCTGCATCATCATCAGAAGGATGTCTACCGCTGTCAGATGGGGAGACCTCCGAAGAGGGCTGCTATAACAGTACAGCTCTATCATCTTCACCTGATGGGTCATTGGAGCGGCAGCAGCAGCGGAAGCGGAAGCGGGAGGGAAAGAGGCCAATGAAGTCGGGACCGGGGCTGGTTGACACTCCTGATGATGGGGCAGGGGCCGTGGACTCAACCTGTTTGCCCTGGTGCACCGTAAGAATTAGACGCCTAATTTGGTCCCCTGAATCCCGCTAAACATTGTGAATATGTATACCGTGTATATAATTATTATTATAATCCTGTGTATACATTTTGTAAATAGTACAATATCTCCAGGGCGCATAACTGCACTTTACAAGCCAGGAAAGGTGCCAGAATCCTGGGCATACATTTTGTTAATAGTGCAACACCTCCAGGGCGCATAACTGCACTTTAAAACGTAGGTTAAGAAATTTAGTAGTACTGTTATAGTAGCAGTAGTACGTGTAAATAGTTTATGTTTTAGCCTCTCTGTACTGTCAACTGTGTTTTTTGTTCAAATAAAATAAAAAAAAAAAAAAAAAACAATAACCTTGATGGTTACCAGGGGCAGAAAAAGTGCCACTTTCCATCAGCACCGGGGAGGCACTCTCCTTGGTGCTGAACCCTGTGATGAGCGCTCAAGTGTTGGCGGAGGAGGTGTAAGCCAGAGGAGGGTGAACAAAAGTTAAAGTGTTTGAACCTCCAGCCCAGAAGGGGGGGTGATGCCGTGAAGAAAGCCGAATATGGATGCTGATGGGCGGACACAGAAGCACCATAAAACCACCCCCTTGTAAGGTCACCAGGGGCACGAGAATACCCTCCAGCCCAGAAGGGGGGGTGATGCCGTGAAGAAGGCCGAATATGGATGCTGATGGGCGGACACAGAAGCACCATAAAACCACCCCCTTGTAAGGTCACCAGGGGCACGAGAATACCCTCCACAGAAGGGGGGGTGATGCCGTGAAGAAGGCCCAATATGGATGCTGATGGGCGGACACAGAAGCACCATAAAACCACCCCCTTGTAAGGTCACCAGGGGCACGAGGTTCTGGTGGGTGTGAATACCTGTGTTTAGTCCGTGGGGGAGTGCTTAACTGTGGGGGCCCGGGGACTCAGGGTGTGCAAGGTTATGGAGGTCCCACTGTTAGGGGCCCATGCTGGAGGTAATTAGTCCGTCCTTGGGGCTCTGTGAGCGGGCAAAAAGAGGTGATTTCCCCCTGGTCTCTGCTGGAGGTGCAGAGTCCCACTGTTAGGGGCCCATGCTGGAGGTAATTAGTCCGTCCTTCGGGGCTCTGTGAGCGGGCAATGAGAGGTGATTTTCCCGGTCTCCGCCCTGGAGGTGTGAAATAAACAGAGTCCCCCTGTTAGGGACTGGTGCTGGAGGTCTCTAGTCCGTCCTTCGGTGCTCTGTGAGCGGGCAAAAAGAGGTGATTTCCCCCTGGTCTCTGCTGGAGGTGCAGAGTCCCACTGTTAGGGGCCCATGCTGGAGGTAATTAGTCCGTCCTTGGGGCTCTGTGAGCGGGCAGAGAGAGGTGATTTCCCCCTGGTCTCTGCTGGAGCTGTGAAAGAAACAGAGTCCCACTGTTATGGGGACATGCTGGAGGTAATTAGTCCGTCCTTGGGGCTCTGTGAGGGGGCAGAGAGAGGTGATTTTCCCCTGGTCTCTGCTGGAGCTGTGAAAGAAACAGAGTCCCACTGTTATGGGGACATGCTGGAGGTAATTAGTCCGTCCTTGGGGCTCTGTGAGGGGGCAGAGAGAGGTGATTTCCCCCTGGTCTCTGCTGGAGGTGCAGAGTCCCACTGTTAGGGGCCCATGCTGGAGGTAATTAGTCCGTCCTTGGGGCTCTGTGAGCGGGCAGAGAGAGGTGATTTTCCCGGTCTCCGCCCTGGAGGTGTGAAATAAACAGAGTCCCCCTGTTAGGGACTGGTGCTGGAGGTCTCTAGTCCGTCCTTCGGTGCTCTGTGAGCGGGCAAAAAGAGGTGATTTCCCCCTGGTCTCTGCTGGAGGTGCAGAGTCCCACTGTTAGGGGCCCATGCTGGAGGTAATTAGTCCGTCCTTGGGGCTCTGTGAGCGGGCAGAGAGAGGTGATTTCCCCCTGGTCTCTGCTGGAGCTGTGAAAGAAACAGAGTCCCACTGTTATGGGGACATGCTGGAGGTAATTAGTCCGTCCTTGGGGCTCTGTGAGGGGGCAGAGAGAGGTGATTTCCCCCTGGTCTCTCCTGGAGGTGTGAAATAAACAGAGTGCTACATTTTGTAAATAGTGCAATATCTCCAGGGCGCATAACTGCACTTTACAAGCCAGAAATAATGTTTAAATGGTCGGGGAAAGTATTTTTAAATGTCTGGAAGAGAGTTTTAGACAGTCATTTTGCACGAAATCATTTAACATAGACGCTCTCCTGAAAATGCACAGAATATGTGCTTTTTCAGGAGACCGTCAATGTTAAATGATTTCGTGCAAAATGACTGGCTAAAACCTCGGAATAAGTGTTTGAAAAGCGGGGAAAAGTTGTTTAAAATAGTCTGATACCTCCAGGGCGCATCACCAAAAATGTACAAGCCAGGGAAGATGCCTGAATCCCGGATACTTTAGGTCTGTCACTTAGGGTGACCGCACCACTCCGACGCTCCCGAGAGTGGACGTCCATTGTTTGTAAGGCACCTAAGAGGGAGAAGGGTCCAGCTCAAGCCCCCAGGAAGTGCGCCAGACTCAGATGAAAATATTCGTGCTGGCCAAACGGCGGTACTACACTTCCTTTTGGTTGCCAGGCCTGGAAACACTTTTTCCCATTGACTTACATGGGGAAAGAGTGGTCTGTAAATCGTTGGATAATTTTTTTTAAACTAAATAAACTACCCAGTATGAACACTTGTATAGCCCTTATTAAAAACATTCAGTCCTTAAGTTGTAAAATGTGCTAATAACGTTATTCTGTGAGTTATTTCCCTCTGCATTATGAACGCGCATCTAACCCACGGGACCGCGCCGCCCGGCACGTTCATGTTACGTGTTCAGCACTACATGCGTTTATCTTTACCCATGGATGCACAATAAGAACGGACCCATATCGCCTTACTGCCAGCCCACGGAGCTGTAATAATGGATATATTGCACATGTTTGCTGTAATTCATCATTTGTAAAATATTATACTACATGGGCTGTATGATTAAATCTTGTACCGTAAATGTTGTATTAAATAAAGTTAATATTACCGACGTAGATTAACGTCCCTGTAGCTTCTTATTGCACTAAGAAGCTTATTGCACTGTGTATATATATATATATATATATATATATATATATATATATATATATATATATATATATACAGTGCAATAATTCTTTCATGCTAAATGAAGCTCTGTTGCTTGGATATCACTAGATCCTGTTACAGCGTAATGTAAATTAGCATAATTACTAGCTAACCGCTAGCTGCCGCCTCGTTAATATCAAATCTATCATAATAACAAACCATTACCATGCTGTCATGAACATGCGGTGCTGTTACGTGTACGCAAATTGACGTGCTTGATGTGAACGAGCATTTTGGGGGGCATGGTTAAAGTTGCGCACATACGGGTACTTCTCAGGCATGCCGGGTAATCTGTGACGTTTCGCTGTCTCAAAAGTTGGGCCATTTTATCATCATGCGCGAATGAGCAACTCTCATAGGAATGAATGAGGCCCCGCCTCCCACGCTGTATCCAGTTCTTATTATACATCCATGGTCCGGCTGCGGCAAGTACACGACACTACACGACACGCCCACCTGACACGACACTACGGTGGCTGAGAGACATTACCGTACATGGCCGATTAAAAACGAATTGCAAATGTTATTGTAGCATTTTAAGCAACTATTAGGCAAATAAATTAATAACCTAGTCTATCCGTTTGAGAAACAACAGTATAACTTTCAACCCAAATCATTTTGTTAACAAACGGTGGTTTAGTAAACTTTTTTTTAATATATAAAATAGGTATTAATGAGATAATCTATTAATTATGTTTGTCTAACTGCTACACATGTATTTATACATAAATGTAGACATTTGTGAACATCTAAATATAGTTGTTAAAGGTTTTAAGTAGGGCTGTCAGTCGATTAAAATATTTAATCGCATGATTGTCCATAGTTAATCGCGATTAATCGCAAATTAATCGCACATTTTTTATCTGTTCTAAATGTACCTTAGAGGGATATCTTTCAAGTTTTTAATACTCTTATCAACATATGAGTGGACAAATATGCTTTATATGTTTGTTTATTATCATTTGAACAATGACAAATATTCTCATGAATATTAAACACAACAACCTGAACATTACAAATATTCGCCTCAATTCAACCTGGAACCTCTCTCATACTGTGTGTGTGTGTGTGTGTGTGTGTGTGTGTGTGTGTGTGTGTGTGTGTGTGTGTGTGTGTGTGTGTGTGTGTGTGTGTGTGTGTGTGTGTGTGTGTGTGTGTGTGTGTGTGTGTGTGTGTGTGTGTGTGTGTGTGTGTGTGTGTGTGTGTGTACTGTGATGGATCGTTGAGCTATGTGCAGCTCAAGGCATATATGCTCGAATGGGAGCTGCCTGGACGCTGCAATAATGTTGCGCGTACTATCCGTGCTGAGTGTGCTGACTTTTCGTACAATGTCCCACTGTCTGGCTACCTGCATAAAGTCAAGTGCTCGGCGCAGTTGTCGGCGAAATGTCATTGAAACAGCTCCTTATATCCGTTAGCGCAGCTAGCTAGCACCAGATGCTAACAACAACAACACGTAAGGTGTGCCTCGCTCGCGGTCCTCCCGATGGCCAGTCCGGGCCTGCCAGTGAGCGTGGAAGTGTGGTCTGCCACAAGCGGGCGGCAGGAGCGAGGCTGTCAGCATCAGCTTGTCGATGGTATTTTACACTCGATGCGCTCTGAAACTACGGCGGCCGAGGACAAAAAATACACATGCGTTAATCGCGTTAAAATAATTAGTGGCGTTAATTTTTTTTTGCGTTAACGCGTTATTAACGCGTTAACTTGACAGCCCTAGTTTTAAGATATACATAATCACATCATGGGGTCATTAAGGACCAAATTAGGAGGGCCAGTCAGGCCACTAATGAGCTCAATCATTCACATGTATTATTATTACTTTATAAATTAAAAGTACTAGGGGTCTATTACAAAACCTTTGAAGGAATCGTCATGCATTCTGAATGTTTCTGTACTTTAACCTGTTAAGCCCCGAGCCTGTTTTTCAGGTTTCAGGCTCGAAAATGACATGCCCAAAACAAATGACTACAACTTCACTTCTAAAAGGCTTATATGAATAATTTCTTTTATCAAAGCAAGGTTACATCTGTGAGTTGGATGTAGAAGTGTCAGAATCAATATAGATTTTTCTCAGTCAGAGTAAATTCAGATGGAACATAGTAAAAAAAGGTAAATTCTTACCTCCGCCTAAAGAAAAAACATTACTTATAGTGAAAACCACCCTTGAATGATGGGATGGTAGACTAAAAGCTTTAGGAATCCAAACTATAACATATAATAAGTACCCTGTATCAAGATTGAGGCAAAACAAGTTAAATTTGACCTTTTTAGAGAGGTTTAGCAAAAACGGTTCCAGGCGGAATAAGCTTTGGGCACATTTGGGTACATCTGGTTCCATCAGTGCCATTTGACCTTTTTTAGGTACCAGACTATAAAAATGATGTATTACATTGAATTATCACCATAGGTATTCATTCCATTCAAAGAAAAAAAAATTAAATAAAAAAAATTAATAAAAAATTAAAAGATTAAAATGTTATTTGTGGAAAAAAAAAAGACCCGCCAACGGGGGCTTTGGGGCTTAACAGGTTAAAAACATCATGGCTCAAGATCCTGTTCTTGTTCAAGATTATTCATAATCATTTGTGAATTTAACATCCATATTCACTCAAAACTGAAACACAAAAAAAAAATTTGAAAGCATTGCAGGCCTAAAGCTCCACGTCAGTGACCTATATTTAATTTCTTCCATCAAACTTTAAAAATGGCAAACAGCATGTTTTTAAAGATTTTATCTTTTAAGAAACAAAATATCAACTTTGAACAGAAGGGTTTAAAAACACGTTTTTAATGCAAATAAACTTGAAACATAAACCTATTTGTCATTTCAAAATTCACTTGTATTGTCTACGTGAAAGGCACAGTAGACTATGAGCGAATACATATCAACATTACAAAAATGACAAAGTTGTACAATCTATACCATGTGCTACTGTCTAGGATTAAGTATGATGAGACTTTTCAGCCCGTGACCCCCAAAATAACAGTGCCAGAGACCCCCGACGGTCGCCAGTGATCTCCAGTGTGCTGGGCAGTGTGGCGGCGGAGGGAGCCGAGGGCACCACCGGAGGAGAGGCGAGCGATGACAGCAGCATCACCGTGGTGCAGCTCCCCGCACAGACTGAGGGGACTTGTTACACGGAGCCCATCACCGGGGAAGCCTGCGGCGGGAGAAGGCGGTCTGCTCGGCCTGCCCTTGGCTCTGGGGTCCCTCCTTAAACAAATAAATAAAAACCTTTTAAATGAAACATTCATCTTAATAGATAAGATTTGATCATTTATTTTAAACGTCAGGCCTACAGCATGGCCAGAAACCCCATCTAAAAACAGAGGCTCTGTCCTAATTACCTGATTGCATCCACCTGGGTTACTTGGCTCAACCCAATAACTTTATATAAATTTACTTTAAACCACACTTAAAATAATAATATAATTATACATATGTAGGCCTACATGTCTACAGTATAGCAACCAATACATGTTTTAAATACATAAACATTCAAATGTGAAAGACACCTTCAATGAATATTTAAAACTTACACAAAATCAGATTCTTGTAAAAATTAGAGTACATGCATTGTTCCATCTGTCAAGCTAAGATACATATTTAGCTCTTAGCTTGACATGCTCGCTCAGTTAGCATACACATATATATATATATATATATATTATTTATGTATTCCATTCCTTTAAATTGAATATTTAAAATACAAATTAGCTAACTAAAGACAATTACACTGCGCTAAACAGCCAAATCGACAAACAACCGAGAACCTAAATAGTATGTAATTATATCTAAAACCACAAGACGTTAATTACCTGTACTCGGTGCGCCATATTGTCTGTTGTCTGTTCTCTGTAAACCTCCCGTCTCATTAAATATCCTTGCGTCAGCGTTTCACGTGTTGGGCGCGCTCTCGTGTAGTGTCGTCAATTCGCTTTTAATCTGCCATGTACGGTAATGTCTCTCAGCCACCGTAGTGTCGTGTCAGGTGGGCGTGTCGTGTAGGGGGCGTGTCGTGTAGTATCATGTACTTGCCGCGGCCGCAGCTAGACCATATTACTTCCCGGGGTGTTTCTCAATGTCGAGTAAAGCTGCTTCCGAGCCACTATTTCAAGCATACTACGTCATCGAGTGCCGCCGAAGTACTGTTCCAATCTCCAGTATACTTGGAAATCTACCGAGCCCGGCGTACTCCGTTTGGAGAAATATCGAGTGTGCACATGAGTAGACTTCGCGGCCTTAAAATCCCCACAATGCTTTGCTCACGGACCAATTTCCAAAATCTGTGGCGGAAATGGCTGAAGTGAAGCAGTACACATTTAAATGTAAGTATGTAAAGTGGGGTAAAAAATGTGTTGGTAAATACGTTACTTTGATAAATTTGTTATCACCAAAAATGTGTTCTGTGAAAGTAAAGCTAGTTAATAATTAGATAGGTACATCGTGAGGTATTTATTTTCGGTACAGTTTATGTTGAAACCGTTAGAGAGAGTGGGACAATTGTTTGTTGCCGGACTGCAGTTAAGCTCAGTTTCTGTAATAAACTGGCAACAGAGTTTTTGGCCTGGTATTCATTAATTACACACGGCATTATACTGTTGTTTCTGGTGTTTGCTCAAGGGACTAAGGAACAGACGGAGGCCTTTATACGCCACCGTGTTGAGCTCCAGCACCTGTTCACGGGCGGTCGGGACACGGCCGCCAGTGGTTATCGGTGAGAAGCAAGTGACATTGTTTAGGTAGTAAATATTGTTCAAGATGTAATTTAATCGCTGCTTTCTCCTTCTTATAATTGACATAGGACAATTGTGGCAAAGATGGGGATTGAGGGAAGGGTAACCCACGTCCAAGCCAAAAAAAAGTGGGACAACCTCAAAATGAAGTACAAGGTGTGAGAGGTTATAGACATGATCATGTTTGTTTTTGCTGTTGTTTTATATGTTCAAATGTATTCATGTGGAACCTACTTGCAGCAGGTCATCCTTGAAAAAGAGATCAATGATCTCAATGGGATTCACCTGTAATAAAGGTTTGAAATTAAAATGTATTATGTTTTCAAAGATTAATGCGTGTATGTGTTTGGTCTTCACTGCTCAGGAATGCAAGTGTCCCGCCTCAGGGCAGGGCACCGAGGACGGGAAACCCACGGCAGCGACTTGGGCCTGGTTTGTCCTAATGGATGAGGCATTAGGGCAGTCTGCGGCGGTCTCGCCCCCCTGCCTGATTTCCTCCATCCAAGACGCAAATCCGGGGCCAAGCACTGCCCAGGTAGGTCAGAAAGGGCGAGAGGATGAGGAGGGAAAAGACAAGGGCGACACGGAGAGGAGAGGAGGAAGGAAAAAGAGGGAGAGAGAGGATCCCTACCTTGATCTCTTAAGGGAGGACATCCTCTACCAGAGAGAGGCAGATGAGAAGAGAGCAGCAGAGGCCCGAGAAAGGTCCGAAAAGTTTTTGGCTGTCTTGGAGCGTTTTGCCCCCAAATAAAAAATGTGACTGAATGAAAAAGAACCTTGTTTTGACTTTGCCTCTTGTTGATATTTGTGTTTTATGCTACAATGTCCACCAATATGTGTAAAAAAGGTTTGCAGACATCAAGTATGATATATGAATACACATTTTATTATTCTGAATCATAAAGGGCTTTATTGGCAGGTATACTCACAAGTACAAGGAATTTGACTTGATGTCATGGCGCATACATTAAATATAAAACAAAAAAACACAAGTACACAGATAGCGAACTATATTAACAACACTGTAAACAAATATAGATAGATAGCAATAAAGTCAAGCAAATAAAGTCAAGCAGTCATTTACAGCTTAATAGAATGCAGTGAATTATAGAATATAACATATGAAATATGTCCAGTAAGCAATATTTGAACATTGTGTGCATTAATGTAATGCATAGAGTCTGCGTTGTGGCTGAGGTAAAGTGTCAGTGGGGGGGCCAGGCCTTATTTAAGAGGCCGGTAGCGGAGGTGAAGAAACTGTTCAGGTGGAGAGAGGTTCTGGTCCTGATGGAGCGCAGTCTCCTGCCAGAGGGTCCATCTCCCACATGTAGGCAGAATTGGTGATTTGATGATGTTTTGGCTGTTTATCCGCCAGGACTTTTTCAAGGCTGCAAACAGAAGGAGAAAGTGTTATGTTAGTTTAGTGGTTCTGTCCTGGAGAGATGATCATTTTACAAAATACAGTTACTGCAGTATAAGCAGATTGTGACATGGGCTTTGAGCCATGATGTTCACCTGTGCACAATAGTCATGGTCCTGTGGAGCACCAGCAAGTGCGGACACCTCGTTGGCAAGGGCCACACGCCATGCTGCTCCACTCTCACTTTCCCCACATGCACCTTCATCCGCAGCAGGTGGCTGGTTGTCCTCCAGAGCGGTGTCGTCTGGAGGTAGGTCGTCTCCAACCCCGACACAGATGTTGTGTAAGATTACACATGCCGTTACAACCTGTGCACAAGGCAGAGCAAAAAAAGGACAAAACAAAGTGTGATGCATATTGTATGTGACTATGCAATTGTTAGGCATTAAGACAGTGTTAGTATAGCAGAATAAGGATATTAGGATTGTAATGAACTAATTTGCTACAGAAACATTAGAATGATTCATTACCTTGGGGACAAACTCATGATGTACTGAAGCGGGTTTTCATCACCCCAAAGGCCCGCTCAATGATTGCGCGACCCCTGGAGTGATGGCAATTAAACCGTTGTTCTGCCATGCCTCTCACTGGCCTCTTATATGGTGTGATAAGGGCCAGGGGTTCCTGTAGACATGGGTAGCCACCATCAGCTAGGATGAAATACCCTGGTGGAGGGTAAGTCCCCCTAGCGTAGATGGGGCTGTTCTTCAGAATCCGTGCATCATGCACGGATCCTGGGTAACCCACAAAGATGTCCACAAAGCGTCCCTGATGGTCACAGACTCCCTGCAACACAACTGAATGGAACAGCTTCCTGTTGCAGTAGTCTGGACCATCAGGGCCACTGGGGCATTTGATGCGGATGTGGCAGCCGTCAATTGCCCCAGCTGCCTTGCGAAAGGCTTTGTGGTGAGCCAACAGGGCAAAACCCTCACCAACCACCGCCAAGTCCTCCGCACGTGGGAGATGGACAAACTGGGGCAAGACGGCCACCACCTCATCCACCATCCTGTGGACAATCCGGTGGACGGACGGCAGAGGCACACCGAAGACACAGGAGACCACTCTGTAAGCGGAGCCACTGGCAATCCAAAAGAGAAACACCAGGGCCTCCAGAGTGGCCCCCCATCCGTGGTGCCTCTCCGTCTTGAGCGCCTCCAAGAGCTGCTGGATGGCCTCCCTGCCCAGCCGAAAGTCATGGCGGGTGTCCTCGTCAGCAAAAAATCGCTGGAGGACTGGCACGGTGGCATTAATACTGCAGTAATGATGGACCTGCACAACATAAAGAATAGAGGGCAGTTTCAGTTTACTTGACATTTGTTTCTTGTTAATGGTTCATTTGTTTGTAATCTGCAATGTGTGTGTGTGTGTGTGTGTGTGTGTGTGTGTGTGTGTGTGTGTGTGTGTGTGTGTGTGTGTGTGTGTGTGTGTGTGTGTGTGTGTGTGTGTGTGTGTGTGTGTGTGTGTGTGTGTGTGTGTGTGTGTGTGTGTGTGTGTGTGTGTGTGTGTGTGTGTGTGTGTGTGTGTGTGTTTACATGATTAAACAAACAATTTCAATGTGATTACACATTGTCTCCGCATCGAAAACTGTTAGAACGACTATAAACATGCACAAACTATATATGCAAAATTGACACGGGACAAAAGTGTTGTTTGATTATTGTGCGGGAAGCATGGCAATAGAAAGGGGTGTCTACCAAGGGTGATTTAAACCATCATGACAACTCACAAACTAACTATGCAGTAATTAGGGATAGTTCATTTACTTGATTCACATTAGAGAATAAAACTCGCACGGAAGGCAAGCGGCAACACTTATTTAACTAGCTTGCCCATTCTCCCAACATTGAATAAAACAATACATTATTTATCCTACCCGAGCACCACGTCCTCCGCACAGGTGCCGACAGAACATCCTCCTCCTCCGAGCAGACAGACGCCGCCGACACTCCCGCTCTATCTCTTCCTCCTTCTCATTAAACGCATGCATCGAACACGAAACCAACACAAACGTTTCCATGTTGTAAATCAGTTTTGAGTTTTCAAACAAATCGCGCTCCATTTAAGGCGGGGCCTCGCAGATGACGCATATGACGCACACCTGCACACCTGTTAGCCTGTTCCATTCTTCGTTTTCCGAGGCTAGGAGGTATTCTTGACTCGCTTCTGAAGCAAGATGCTCGGCAGACATGTGCTACCAAGCAAGCGTACTCGCGATTGAGAAACACCCCCTGCTTCTCATGGTTTCCTTGCGTCTCTCCATGCTTCCCTGGTGGGAGGGACTAAACGCAGGGAAATGACGCAAGTGAGGGACGCAAGGATTTCATTTAATCGACCTGAGAAGCAGCCCCTGTATCGAGATTGATGCAAAACAAGTGACATTTGACCTTTTTAGCCAGGTTTAGAAAAAAAAACCCACCTCTGGGGTGATTTGGGTGTAAATGGGCGTTTTTACAGTTTCTCTGGAACCCATTGGTCGATTTTGGTGATTGTAATCTCTTCCTGACCGTTAGAGCCAATAGAATCGAAGGGGGGTTTTCACATAGACACCAACATTAACACAAAAAGGTGGGGGCTTTGCGCATGCAGGCTTGCATCAGAGTGAAGCGATCTCTCGCTCTGACATCTGGAAACGGAAAAGCAGTTTTATGGATTATCAGAAATCATTTCAAAGAGGACACAGACACATTGGATTAACCTATGGATTAACTGCAGCATCGTTTTTTATCGTTTGAATGCCAGTGAAGACCCCCAGATTCTGTGTCTCCAGGAGATGCTAATCGAGGGGTTGGCTGTGCATCTAGGATAAGTAATAAGGGAGTTATGAGTGAGTTTAGGTGCAGTGATAGGTTAGAATTTTTTCGCTCGTGGCTAATTCAGAGGCTGAGTGCTAGCATTGTGGGTTTTTTTTAATTTTCTTTTTAAAAAGATCAGTTAGCTGAGTTTCTTCCCGTTACATGGATATAAAACATTCATAGTTTATTAAATATTAAGATTCCTTAGACGTTGTTTCCTGCAAATTACGCGTTTATCCGCCCGGTACCGGGGGGGCGGTGCGTAAGAGGTTAACACTTTACTTGTGTAATATCTAGGGATGGGTATCGTTAAGGTTTTCTACGATACTACTAGTCTTATCGATCCGGTATTCTTGTATTTACTTTTTGTTATTTTTTAAAGGGAAAAAATAACATTGTTAACCGAATTAATTGCTTTATTTAAATGTGAAATATATATAATTATGTTAAAATATTGTACTGTACTTGAGTAAAATGTTGAGGTACTTGTACTTTACTGGAGTATTTAAATGTTTTGCTACTGTGTACTTTTCCTCCACTACATGTATTTAATACCTTTAGTTACTTTACAGATCTGGATGAATGATGTGAAATATAATCAAGTGTTAAATCAGACTTTAGTTCCACCTGGAGTAAATCCACAAGCTACCCCAACTAGGGGTGGGCGATACCACAAAATCTGGATTCGATCCGATACCAAGTATTTCAGGTCCAGTATCGCCGATACCGATACCGATACTTTTTCAAATGAAAAGCTTCTTATGTACTTTCATATAGGGGAGAGCTGCATGACATGATTTTTGAGCTGAATGCATCATAAATAGACTAAATCTGAATTCATTTTCATGATTAAAGACAGGACAGTTTTTATAGACAAATAAACGTTTTACTTTTGCAAATTTAAAGTGCAAACATGAAAAATAACAATACAAAGTGGCCACAGTAGCGAACTGCCTTCTTGCACACATCACAGTTCGCTAAGTTTTCATTGTCAGTTGTGAAATAGCTCCACACAACGCTCCTCTTTCTCTCAGCCATCATGCGTGTGTGTGTCGCACTCGCGAGTCGCTGGCTGCTGTCTGTCAGCTTGATAATCGGCGTTCAGGCAGGGAGCGCGCTGCGCGTGCGCGAGCCTCGAGGAGAGGAGGACAGCCGTGGAGAGAGAAGAAAAGAGCGTATATACTTGTGTTCGTCTGCACATAGTTTTTGATGAAATTGACGAGTAGAGGGGAGGGGGAAAAAAGTATAAAAGTATCGATCCTATTGGCTCTAGTATCGATATTTTGAAACGTAACGTAATATCGGAAGTATCGATATTTTGGGATCGATCCGCCCACCCCTAACCCCAACCCAGTCTCACATCTAAACGTGTAATAACTACGTTGGTCCACAACTTGGGACGTAGTATTTCTACAAAAACGCCTCTGAAATTGTAGGATCCCTAAAAAATGTTTCACCATTCATTTCCAATGGCTGGCGTCTATGTCACGTGATCTTCAACTTTCTCTCCGCAGAAATAAAAAAACATGGCCGACCTTCGTTTTATTCTCGGTAGAAAATGCCTATTTTAAGGTTAGTTTGGCCATTAAAATGCGTTTTGATGTCATTTGATGCGAGAAATATGAGTTGTTATTTCAGATTATGTGTGCAGTGGATGCTCTCCTGACAGCCTGTCAGTATCTCCTGCAGCTCACTGATCCAGTAATGAGTGACCCGACAGTGAAGAATAAATATATTTGTAACTAGTTTAGCTTGTTCCAGAGGTAGATAAAATAGCTAAGTGTGTTAGGTCTAACTCTTAATGTGTGTTCTGCTCCGCTCACCGGTCCGTCACAGCGGGTGGAGCTGCAGGATTTCTGCTTCACACACGTTGCATACCGCTATTTTATTGTCATTTTCGGACACTTAAAATACTGCCAGACTAGTGAAGCCATTTTGGCGAGCTTGTTTTGCCGCGCACAGAGAAAAGTGTCATGTATTTTACATGCAACGTTAGCCTAATCTAAAATGCTCTACTACGGCGTATTTTTCGTGTGGTGTGTGGCTCGTCAGCGCAGACTCTCGCATCGTTATTGTTGCACACTTTGCAGGAGGCTACTCGTGGGCTTCGCTGGACCCTCGTCTTAGCCATGGCTTGTATTTGTCTTCTGCTAGCCAACGCTCGTTGAAACGGCAACCTCCTGGCATACTGTCATCTATCACTCTCATCAGAATGCCCAGGTCACACACGTAACAAAAACACTTGCCGCCGGTCACGCGCATAGCGCGGGAAGGCCGGAGCGGAGCTGTTTTATGTAAAAGCGAAGCAATTAAGCGCACTCCGACTTCTTTATTTTCTTTTAATCTAAAAAGCGAAGTAAAGCATTTACAATTTCAAGCACTTTATCCCAAATTCAAGCACCATTCCCAAAATGCAAGCACTTTTCAAACCTTGAAAACACCTCGTACAATTTCAAGGATTTCCAGCACCCGTACAAACCCTGTTAATTGCTTATATATATTTAAGATCCACGTCAAGTTTTCAGTTTTGGCGGCAGTTCCTGTTTGTCTAGAAGTCTTGTCATCAGGGCTCTATAAATAGAGTTAACTACGGCAGATATGTCATATTTAATGCAGCCGAAACGTGTATTACAATGCCGTTATGTGATGACTTTCAAAGAGAAAAGCAAGCACACTCGGAATAATGTATCATTTAATTTTTTTATACAGTCTATGGTTGCTACAGAGGATTGTGGGTAATGTCCGTCAAACTTCCGGGTTCCTCCATGGGATCTTATTTCGGAAAAATTATGTATTGAAGTCAATGGAGAGAGAAAGATTATCTTTCGATCCCGTTTGAATTGTGCCACGAATTACACATATGATGTTTGTCAATCTTAAATAATAATTTCCATGTCAAAAAAAGTCACAGTTTGTCGTAAAACTGTTGAAATATCAGACTATGAAATGTGTATGTATGTACAGCTCTCAACATGCCCAGACTTGTAGTGATTTTCACCTCTTTTAATACTTTTAATACCACATTACGTCACACTTTTGATGCGCGCCCGTGATTGAAAATCTCTTTATTTAAAAAATACGGGGAATACGGATCTCGGGGTCTCCCTCCCTGCTCCCTGTGCGCAGATGCGACGCGTCATATGACGTCACATGTTTGGCATGTCTCGATTGAATATGCTTTATTTAAAACAAAAACAAGGACAATAAACAAAGCAGTCTTCACAACGGCCGGACAAAATACTTTGAGCCGCCCTATAGCCAAAGCCCGAGACATTGTTTAAAGCATAATAAAGACAATATATAGAGAGCATAATGGAAAATAACGTATCTATGCCACAATTTTAGATGCGGATTTTGTTACGTTTGCGCTGTGGACCAACACTATAAATTGACGGGGAAGGGGGTAGCAATAAAGATAACACCATTAAACAGTTACACAACATAACAGACATAATATCGATAGCAGCGTCCCTAGCAACCACCTTGGTAACAATGAAAACGTTGTATTTACACAATTTCCTGAAGTATTCTTCGTAATGACTAGCAAACTAAAGATCATGTACATCCACTGCACACATAATCTGAAATAACAACTCATATTTCTCGCATCAAAACGCATTTTAATGGCCAAACTAACCTTAAAATAGGCATTTTCTACCGAGAATAAAACGAAGGTCGGCCATGTTTTTTTATTTCTGCGGAGAGAAAGTTGAAGATCACGTGACAGAGACGCCAACCATTGGAAATGAATGGTGAAAAAAAACGTAGGGATCCTACAATTTCAGAGGCGTTTTTGTAGAAATACTACGTCCCAAGTTGTGGACCAACGTAGTTATTACACGTTTAGATGTGAGACTGGGTTGGCTACCCTGCAGTATACAAAGTCATTCAAACTAGCTGCACCTTTACCAGCTTTGAGAACACTTTAATGATCAATCATTATAAAACATATCATATATAATTATTAGGGATGCTCCGATCGCCAATTTTGGGGCCGATCGCCGGAATCAGTATCGGCCGATACCGATCGCCGATCCGATCGAGTGGGCGGGGATCTTCCAAACTCAGTTAATGGGGCTCATTCACTGGCGCTTCCACAAACAACAACCAACATAATTATTACATTCAAATGAACTACATTATTCAAGTTTACATTAACTTGGGATAATAACACGGGAGAAATGAGCGGAAGCGCTCTCTTTTCCCCTCTCTCTCTCTCTCCTGACAGCCCGTCAGTATCTCCTGCAGCTCACTGATCCAGTAATGAGTGACCCGACAGTGAAGAATAAATATATTTATAACTAGTTTAGCTTGTTCCAGAGGTAGATAAAATAGCTAAGTGTGTTAGGTCTAACTCTTAATGTGTGTTCTGCTCCGCTCACCGGTCCGTCACAGCGGGTGGAGCTGCAGGATTTCTGCTTCACACACACGTTGCATACCGCTATTTTATTGTCTTTTTCGGACACTTAAAATACTGCCAGACTAGTGAAGCCATTTTGGCGAGCTTGTTTTGCCGCGCACAGAGAAAAGTGTCATGTATTTTACATGCAACGATAGCCTAATCTAAAATGCTCTACTACGGCGTACCTTTTTCACACTTTGCAGGAGGCTACTCGTGGGCTTCGCTTGACCCTCGTCTTAGCCATGGCTTGTATTTGTCTTCTGCTAGCCAACGCTCGTTGAAACGGCAACCTCCTGGCATACTGTCATCTATCACTCTCATCAGAATGCCCAGGTCACACACGTAACAAAATCACTTGCCGGTCACGCGCATTGCGCGGGAAGGCCGGAGCGGAGCTGTTTTATGTAAAAGCGAAGCAATTAAGCGCGCTCCGACTTCTTTCTTTTCTTTTAATCTAAAAAGCGAAGTAAAGCATTTACAATTTCAAGCACTTTATCCCAAATTCAAGCACCATTCCCAAAATTCAAGCACTTTTCAAACCTTGAAAACACCTCGTACAATTTCAAGCATTTTCAAGGATTTCCAGCACCCGTACGAACCCTGCATACAGTGCGACGAGTCGGTGGATGCGAGCGACACAGCCCAGCTGGCTGTGTTCATCCGGATGGTTTTTGAGGCGAAAGAGGAATTTCTTCACTGCTTCCACTCAAAACAACAACAAGAGGTGTGGACGTGTATAATTCTATTAAGAATTATTTCATAAATAAAAGGCGTGCAAATGGAGAAGCTTGTATCCATAACAACTGATGGAGCCCCGGCTATGAGAGGTTGCCACAACGGTTTTTATCAGATTTCCCACGTTTCCTGAGTTACCATTGCATCATTCACCAAGAAGCACTGTGTGCCAAAGTTATGGACTTCAATCACGTCATGAAACCTGTGGTAAAAATAATAAACTCTATCCGAGTGAAGGCAAAACAACACAGGAGCTTCAAAGTTTTTCTTGAGGAACTATCAGCTGAATATGGAGATCTCCTTCTCCATGCTGAGGTGAGGTGGTTGAGTAGAGGGAAAATCCTACAGCGCTTCCTCTCCTTGCTGAATGAGGTAAAGCTCTTCAGTAACTTTCGAGAGAGGAAAATGAAATATTTATTGGACTATATTGAGCTGATGGAGTTGGCATTTTCTTCAAGGAAAGGGACATTACTATTATTAGAAGAAGGGACATAATTCCAGGAAGGCTGCTTATGGTGGATTGTTTTTATAAAAATGAAAAATATCGACTTATTAATATTTATACTGCCCCTGACGCAACAAATAAGTTACAAATATTTAGAAAACTTAGAGAAATTTTAACAGTGGGTTATAAAATTATATTAGGTGGAGATTTTAATACAGTAACGGAAGATATAGATAGGTGTAGTACAGCTGTTTTTAAACTGAGGGCGGAAGGAAAACTGCTGAAAGAAATCTGCAGCGATGCAGGCCTCATCGATGTCTGTCGCTCACTTAACCTCCCAGGAATAGATTTTACGAGATACGATAAAACGACAAAAACCCGTATAGACAGGATGTATGTATCGAATCACTTCTCTGTTACAACCTATAAAACCATTTTTAGTGACTTTTCGGATCATCTTTTGGTCCAAACGTCGTTGTCCTCCGGAGCCCCTTCCACTAGAGGCTTCTGGAAGCTGAACACACAGTGCCTAAAAGATACTTGTGTTTCAACAGAATTAAAACTGGAAATACAAAAAAGTATACAATTGAGATGCTTAACAAACTCTGACATCAAATTATGGGAAACATTAAAAAGTTTTTTCAAATTTAAATGTAGGGAACTCAATAAAGCAAAAAATATTAAATATGAATCATTAATCAAACAATACATTCATTTAAAGCAGATGAAAGTTAAAACGGTAAAAGAAAATATATCTAAATTAAAAACTGAAATTGATCAATTAAACCAGGAATCATATAATATACATACATCTGAAATAGATCAAAGAGGCAACTTGGCTCAAGCCATTAAAACCAACCAAAAGAAAATCCAAAGTAAATTCATCAAATGTATAAAAAATCAAGAAGGTTGTATTGTGTATAATGAAAAACAGAAACGGGAAGTGATAAGAGATTTATGTTCTGAAGCATATAAAAAAATAGACATTGAAACGGACTGTGTTGAAATTCTGTTGGGAATAATCCCTCCGTACAACATCCAAGAATTTGATTTCCTTCTCGGTGAAATTAGAAAAGACGAGGTGATCCATGCGGTGAAAGAGCTGAATGTCGGTAAGAGCCCCGGTCCTGATGGCCTGCCCACTGACTTTTATCAATTATTATCTGATGATGTTTTAAACTTACTGACCTCTATGTTTAATGAAGGTCTCAGCAGTGGTTGTATGGGTGACTCATTTTATGAAGGTGTCTTGTCTCTACTATATAAAAAAAACGATGAAACTGATATAGATAATTACAGACATTTAACTATTATGAATCCTGATTATAAGATACTAGCAAAAATAATAATGAATAGACTAATAAATATATTAGATAAAATAATAGATAAAGAGCAAACATGTGCTATAAAAGGTCGCCTTATGTGGGACAACTTATCAATTAAAAAAGTAAAGCTCTTCATGGAAGAGAGAGGGGAGGACACCTCCATCTTACCTGATGCTGGTTGGGTACTTGACCTGGCCTCTTTGACTGATCTGACATGTTAATGTTAATGTTTTTCTGCTCTTGAGTCATGAATGTGATATGTGCACTGAAATCTATATAAAATAACATGAGTAGCTCTTGGCCACTTTCTTTTTTCAAATGTAGCTCCCGGTTATAAAAAGGTTGGAGACCCCTGCTCTAGAGGAAGCCATGAAGGGGATGCAAGTTGGTCTACTGATAGGCTACGAAGGTGAACGGGATGCCTTTCCTCAGCAGATCTTCAATGTGGCAGTTGTGGTCGAGGAGACAATTGTGCTCCACAACTTGAAAGATGTGGCTTGCAGCTTTGCGATGCTTCTTGGAATAATCTATTGCTTAAATCTTCAGTATCCTCTGGAAAGGAAATATTCATTCGAGTTTCTCCAGAGGGTGGTTATGAAGATACAGCCAGACCAAGCCTCTGCCAAAGTACATGGACTAAAAAATAAATTAGGTAGGAGGTAGATCATCAAAGTTGTAACTGACTTTCTAATGCTGTGTAGAAAGTGAGTTCAATTTGGTGTTGGAGGGAAGCGCAGTGGGTTCAAACCCCACTGCAGTCAGCATGTCGTTGTGTCCCTGAGACACTTCACCCCAAAGTGCTCCTGTGGGGATTGTCCACAGTATTGAGTATGTAAGTCGCTTTGGATAAAAGCGTCTAACAATTAACATCTAATGTAATGTTGTGCATTTGTATGTGTATCCAAAGCTCATTTTCAGATTATAATAAGTATTCTGTGCCTCGACAGTGACATGTTTAAAAACAACAACAAAGGTTTTAGGTTAGTGACAGTTTTAGAGTATATACCTTAACTGAAATGTTTTAAGTTCAAGTATAATCTTATCAATTGAGTTCTATTTAGTAGTAATTTTCAAGGGACACAAACATATTGTTTGTAAGTTAAAGAAACATTATATATTAAGTTTCTTTTAACTAATAATTTGTGTTAACACTGTACGTATAAAGATCAAGTATTGTTGACTTAAAAATGTTCATATCTTTTCAACTAGCTATTTTGTTAGCACAGTACATATGAAAATCAAATATATTTAACTTGAATATTTTTATTATCTCTAAATAAAAAACTTTTCGCTGTATAAAACGCGATATGAATTAAAAACGTCAATTGATTAGTACTCAAAACTGACTGAATGTAGAGTACTTAAAACATTTTTTGAAACCGATTACATAAATATTTTCAGATAACTGTAACTCAAAATCCCTAAGTTAACATTGAGTAAACATTCAAAAGCACTTTAACACTGACAATTTAAATGCAAATCACTGTTTTATTAAGTGACAATATAGAAAACTCAAAATATATATAGTATAGCAAATAACTCTTTTAAATAAAAAAAATACCTTAAAAACAGTGCTCGGGCCTTGAGAAATATCTGTGTGTATTTTAACCATCACTTATGAGTAGGGCTGTGCAATTAATCGTTTTTTTAATCGCAATTACGATTTTGGCCTGCCACAATTACAAAAACATAATCGAAAAAAACGATTATTTTGCTTTGCTAGGTTGTGACAGTGCACTGCAACATATTTGATCTAATTTATATATGTTTAGTAGCTTGTTGAAGTGCGCTCCAAAATATTTGTTGATTTTTTTTATTGGTATTTATTATTTTGATATTATTTATTTAAATGTAGATATAAATGTATAATTTATTTAATTTATTGGTTTTTCAGTTGAATTATACGTTCAGGGTAATCAACAGTTAAACAGATACTGTTCAAATTATTATTTGTATTTGTTTTAAAGTTCAATAAATGGACGTTTTCAAAGTCAAATAATCGTATTTAATAATCGTGATATCAATTATTGACCCAAATAATCGTGATTATGATTTTTGCCATAATCGCACAGCCCTACTTATGAGTGAACACAATTTTCAGGAACAGTTCTGCGTATTAATTTAACACATGGACCATAAAGACCCAATACATATAAAAGTATAAAACAACATCTACAAACAGTCCTTCAACTTGAAGCTGAACAGTAACAAATCTGTAACAAATCTGTCAATGCAATACAGAACACAGATGTAAAGCAGCAGGATGTAAACAGAGGAGAACAGTGTGTGTGTGATTGTTAAAGTGCAACTTTGTTGGGAGGATTACACTGCCAAAAGCTCATTTTTCAGGCTCGACACCCTGGGCTTCAAGTTCCCCTCATCAAGGCCCATCATCACTTTCTGGGTGAAGTCGAAAGTGTTGGCCAAGTCTTTTGGGTAGCTCAGATGCAGGGCAAAGGTCAGTGCAAAAAGCAGGATGAATGCGTCAGCCAGTGTGGGGAGTTCGATAACTCTGATCCTCTCTGGGCAGAAGAGCGTGGTATCTGTTGACCTGGCACTGATCATGAGAAGTCCGACCGCGATGTCCTCTATGTCTGGATCATCAGACTGCTCCACCTGATGACAAGAACAGATAAACGTTACCCATTACCCCAAATTGCCTTGGCTATCTCAGAAATCTGTTTTCTAAAAAATACATCAGTGACATATCACATCAAATAACCTAATGTTTTGTGCATAATGTGGCTTTAACCCTTTAACTGCCAGACCAAGAAAAAAGCTATGGAAAAATTATTTGTTTGCATTTTTTTTTATCAAATGGGCCACAAATTTCAAAAAAAATGTTTTGACTGACCCCACAGTTTTGTTTTTATGAGCCTCTACCAACTGGTCGAGCTGGCCTTTTATGGTAAAAGTGCATTTTCAAGAATCATCATATACAGTACAGTATTTGTACGCATCAAACTCAAATAAAACACAAACTGAAATACATTTGTTTCTTTTATGGAAAATGAGCAATATATACAACCAGATATATTCATAAAAGATAATACATTATAATTGTAAAAAAAAGAAAATGGAAAAAAGTAATGTAAAGTGTTTTTAATAATAAAAAAAAATACTTGCTCATCTTACTGTATATGCTGAATTGGCCTAACAAGAAACCACTGGCCTAACAGCAAATGTCTACATCCTGTGTTGGCCTAACTTGCTCATCTGTGTGCAACTTTGGGCTGAATGCCATGCATGAAAGGTGCTATATAAATTATTATCACTCTTTCACTCAGACTCATAAGGCAGTACTAGATTTAGTAATATTACCATGAATCTAGCTATTTATTTACCATATTTTATTGGAAAACATCTCTGAAACGCTGAAAAAGTAATATTGCTAGTTTACCATAAAAAGCCAATTCCACCGATTGGTTGAGCATATTTTCCAAAGAATAATTACACCCTTGTTAAAACTTTTTTTGTGCATCAAGTTATCTAAATATGTTCACTCAGTGCTCTGACACTAAAATGTGTCAAAATTGATATGGTTACCTTACAGAAGTTGACCAAAAATAGTGATTTCTTCAGCAGTGATTTTTAGCATTGCCAACTTTCTCAGTGGAAGCTAGCTGAAGGGCTTTCTATTCGAACCAGTGACATCTCGAGGTTGTTTTGTGCATAACACGTCAACCAGATGGAAGAGCTGGCTGAATCAGATGGAGTTCAACTTCTTTTTAACAAGATACAAAATGTGCTTAAAGGGTTAAGGAAACACCTATCAGCATTGCACAACATAATGTTACAGCCCCAGAAACTTCAGCCTCCAAAATAACCAATCAGTTAACATAAATGCTTTCTACAAAAAACCCATTTATAACCTTCATAAGGGTAGGATTTATTTTATCACTGTATTAGACTGTGTTACTATTAGCTAGTTGTACCTAATAAACTGGTAACTGAATATATATTTACAGTATAATCTCTCCCTACTACACATACAAAAATATGGGGAACACTAGATATTCTTTTGTATTGAACACTGATGCTGCAGGAAAGAAAGCCCTCTCTTAATTGTATATTTTATTAAATCACGTGAGCCCATTTTTAACACTGAAACCTAAAGAGCTTTCAAATAAATCCTAAAGTAGTTAAGTAAAGGGAGATTATATTCAACATATCCATTGTGTACCTTACAATAATTACAATTCGTATGGCAATATTCAAATCTTGGAACTAGAACCTGAATGGGATGTGAGCAACACAAGAGATAATGTTTGAGTAATATAACCTCAGTGACAGAATCAAGCTTTGATGACACCAGGACAGTTCATACTTTTTCAAACTAAATCTATCATTTATTATAATTTTTTCACTATAAAAATTCAAATAATTGTCTTCCTGCGATAGAGCTCCTGAAACAATGTAACAAGATAAACTATATTTTTTGATGATCTGTCACATACATTCAAAACAGTTATTATGCTGACTTACATGCCACAGCCTCAGAAACGTGGAGTCATCTTCATGCAGATATGCAGGCAGAGCACGGAGGACAGCAGCACGTCGGACATGGACGTCACCTTGCTCCTTGAGTGTGAGAACATATCTTTGTATTACTTTGGATGCTAAACAGTATAGCCACACAACAATTGATATCACAAGAAAGGGCTCTTCCATGACTGAAGAGATGACCATTTTGACAAAGATAATCCACTCTAGTATGAGAATAAAACACCAAGAGGCATAACCGACTCACCTGGAGGTCATAGGAGACGAATAGCTGATTCAGAACTTCAGCTACCTTCCCTTTGCTTGCCGCCTTCTTCCTGAACAGGCTCTGAAGACGGGGGGCATGTCTATCCAACTCCGCATAGAAGTGGTTCTTCAGGTTGAGGTTTGTTATCCTGTGAAACTCTGCACAAATCTGCCAAAATATAAAATGACTATTTAATTCACAGTACAATGTACATGTGGACTGAAGGCAGCAGAGATAAACACAAACATAACATGCTAAAACTGAGTAAACATGTCAAAGTTATCAGTGACAAAGGCACACAAAATAATTATATAGTGGTAATAAATACAATATTTTCACCTGTGACTCCATTTTCAAGGCAGGCCAGCGTTCCAGGATCTCTCCAACAGGTAGCTCATCATTGATGATCTCATTGCGCCGCAGGGCAAAGGTAGTCCGCATTAACTTTTCAATCAAGGGAAGGTTTTTATCACTCCTCGTAACTTCATCTACGATTTGGAGTCTCAATCGCTCAAGGCTTGTACCATCTTCACCCAGTGGGAAATTAGGCAAGAAATTCACCTCTGCCCTCTTTGGTCTTTTGATGTTAGAGTCAGATTGAAGAAGCCATATATCTGCCAGTTGCTTCAGTTTCCTAAAGAGAAAAAACATTGAAGGTTAGCTGGGTTGCAAAGTTTTCACAAAATGATCTGAGAAACACTATTTTCGAACCTAAAATGGCAACACAGTCTCACGGCATTTCGTGTTATAGTCACGAAATTAATCTATTGATTCGTGTTCACCAACACGATTTTGCCATTTTTTTTGTGTCACACAGAACGATTTTAAAAGTAATGTAAATAATAACAAATTAGAAGAAAAAAGACATTTAAAAAAAATACAGATTTAAGTATTCTGACACAGAACGATTTTAGAAGCAATGTATTTATATTGGTAGTATGTTTCGTGCCTGCACCAAATAATAACAAATTAGAAGGAAAAAAAGATGACATAAAATACAGATGTCAGTATTCTGAGGCTCTGAGCCATTTCTTTTCCTCACTGACGGCAACAAAACTCAGACATTATACAATTTAAAATAAAAGGGATAGGGTTAGGCTTAGGGTAAGATATTGAGTAAGAACATGTTTTTATGAACCACACAGCTTCCGGTCTTCCAAGACCCGACCGGACAAAAAGACGTGTTGCAGGCACGAAACATACTACCAATAGAAATACACTGCATTTAAAATCGTGTTGGTGAACACGAATCAATAGATTAAATTAATTTCGTGACTAATAACACGAAATGCCGTGAGACTGGGTTGAAAATGGCGGCAGGAGGCTCGCTTTTCTTCTTTTTTGTTACCGCATGCATGTCTGTGCATGTTTTATTAGCTTGGAGGCATAGAGGATTTACGTTAATTTTATCCACTAACGTTTTAACATAACCGTGCGTTCTTGGTCTCCGTGTTTGTAAAAGCAAGCTAACTTGAAACACTAGACTATTAATCTGTTAAACCGGGCAGCCACCGGTACCGAGGGCTTTTTGTTCACAAACTTTGTCTCAGGGCTTCTTAACATTTAAAAACCTATTAATGTGTCATACCCACTTAACGAAACTCACCTAACTGACGATACAACCATTTTTTACCGAAACAAAACACAAGTCTCACAAGAAGCGTCTAAATTAGCCCTGAGCGAAAAAGTTCCTAACTCACGGTAGAAATACTTTATTACTTATCAGATTAAAGCTGAGATTCCACAGATTCTAGAAGTATTAGTATCATCACTGTGCGATCATTACCTTTGCTAAGTTACATGTAATTGAAAACGCTGGGGGGTATAAATTACCTTGTAAAATGAATAGTCTAGTGTTTCAAGTTAGCTTGCTTTTACAAACATGCAGAACGCACGGTTATGGTACATTGTAGTGGATCAAATGAACGTAAATCCTCTATGCCTCTAAGTTAATAAAACACACGCCGCCTGCCGCCATTTTAGGTTCGATTTTTCCAGAGAACTTTTGCAACACAAACGTTCCACTTTGAGATATAACTTAAAACAATATAGAAATACTGTCTTACACGTAAGTTAAATCATTTTTCAAGTGAGGCAGATATTAAATGTAGGCTAGCTAACAAGAGCTCAAATCAAACTAACACACCATGCGACACAAAGTGCATTAGATGCAGAAATTAATAAAACATCATTTAAATACTGTGCAAAGGCAAGACGTAACTCACCAGAGTAGTGCGGCCAAAAAAAGGATCAAGATTCCGGCAGTGAGTGCAATCAGCAAAGTGGGGAAAGTATTCTTAAAAGTATGAGCGATTTCAACCGAGGCGAGGAGCTAATGGCGGACTCTGGTGAAGGCATGGTGAAGGCCGCGGCAAAGGTGCGTTCTGAACGACCCGACTCATCAAGACTTGAGAATGAGTGGAAATGTCAGGAAGAGACAATAAGTCTCGAAGAACAATAACATAGCAAATGTCTGGTCGCGGAAAAGGTGCAGGTGCTGGAAAATGCCCGTAACTATAGTTGACCGTTTTGAAGTTTCGTTCTGAACGACCCGTCCCAACAGACTCAAAATGACTAGAAGAGGAAAGGAAGGAGGTGAAAAAGGGTGAAAAAAATACAAAAACAACAAAATATATATACAAAAAAAAAAAAAAAAAAAAAAAAAGAATTTCTCTTCCTGGAAGCGTGCCATCTTTTGCTTCAAAATTTGGACAGTTTTGGGTTCGCCTGAACTTCACAGGCTCAGGAGAACCCCCTAGTCGTGAATATGTTGGAGAATCACTGTTATTTGACACCTGCTGGATCAACACAAATGATGTATATTCTTTCATAGCACTGCCAAACAGAAAGGAGTTTGAACTCTGCTTTTTGCTAGAAACTCCACTGAGACGTTTCCTTGACGTTCTCACAACTAAATCCTCAGATCCCAAGTGGAAAGACTGGACTTTCAAATCTTCCATTCAAATGGACATCTCAAACATCATTGTTAAATTCTGGACTGGCCGTATTCCAGACCATGATGTTGAGACCTATTTGAAGAGATATGGAAATATAATCAGCAAATACAAACCAGTAGATAAATTCGGGATATGGTATGGAGTGAGAAAATACAAAATTAAGATGAATCAAAACAGTGATGGTGAGATCCAAAATCTCCCAAATTCGATATCTCTCGGCCCCTATAATGGCAGAATAATTTATCCAGGGCAATCCGTCACCTGTTTCATCTGCAACTCAGCTGACCATCAGGTCAGAAAATGCACCACAGTGAAATGTTGGAGATGCAATGAACTGGGCCACAAGGCTAAAGATTGCGATTCAGACAGTCTCTGCAACCTGTGTGGAAAGATTGGACACAACTTCTTCAACTGCCCATCTTCTTATGTAAACAAGGCAAAAACCCAGCAGCAGCCTCGTCCTGCAGCCCAAAAGCAGCCTGGCCCTCCTTCAGTTACCCAGCATCAGCCTGGTCCTCCTTCAGTCACCCAGCAGCAGCCCCGCCCTGCAGCCCAGCAGCAGCCCGGTCCTGGTCCTTCAGCCCAGCAGCCCGGACCCGGTCCTCGTCCTGCAACCCAGCAGCAGCCCGGTCCCGGTCCTTCAGCCCATCAGCCCGGTCCCGGCCCTCGACCTGCAGCCCAGCAGCAGCCCGGTCCTGGTCCTTCAGCCCAGCAGCCCGGACCCGGTCCTCGACCTGCAACCCAGCAGCTGCCCGGTCCCGGTTTCTCAGCCCATCAGCCCGGTCCCGGCCCTCGACCTGCAGCCCAGCAGCAGCCTGGTCCTCGTCCTTCAGCCCAGCAGCCCGGTCCCGGTCCTGGTCCTTCAGCCCAGCAGCAGCCCGGTCCCGGTCCTAGACCTGCAACCCAGCAGCAGCCTGGTCCTCGTCCTTCAGCCCAGCAGCCCGGTCCCGGTCCTGGTCCTTCAGCCCAGCAGCAGCCTGGTCCCTGTCCTGACCCTTCAGTCCAGCAGCAGCCTGGTCCTGGTCCTCGTACTTCAGCCCAGCAGCCCGGTCCCGGTCCTTCAGCCCAGCATCAGCCTGGTCCTGGTCCTCGTCCTTCAGCCCAGCAGCAGCCTGGTCCTGGTCCTCGTCCTTCAGCCCAGCAGCAGCCTGGTCCTGGTCCTCGTCCTTCAGCCCAGCAACAGCCTGATCGTCGTCCTGCCAGCAAGGATGTCCCTCTCCCTGATGATCAACAGCCTTCATCTCCTGAAGACGACTCTCCGCCCCTGTCAGGTGAGGGCAGACTGACCATTGACAGTGATGTTGAGAGTGAGTGCAGCTCTGACAGTGAGATTGATGATGATAAATACTATGAGAGTGTTAGCGAAAGCCCAGGATCTGACTCTAGCCCTGACAGCCTTACAGCTGGTCAGCGAGTCAGCATGCCCCTCTACTCGCCCCCTGAGAGTCACTCGGGGTCTTTTTCTCCGACTCCGGATTATCCAGACCCCGCGAGTGAGGCTCAGAGGGAGGCCCCGTTTGAGGTCTCTAAAAAAAAGAGACCTGCAAGCAGAAACTTGAACGATTTAGAAAAACGGGCTAATTTAGAGATGTAGAGTGTAAAATGTGGCACGGAGGAGAATGTGTTGTCTCCGTCTGAGATGGCGGAGCTGATGAAGTTGGCATTTGTGGCTTGTGATGGATTGTTTTTGTGGAAATGAAAAATGTCTACTTGTTGGTATTTATACTGCCCCTGACGCAACAAGTGGGTTACAGGTATTTAGAAAACTTGGAGAGGTTTTAACGGTGGGTTATAGAATTGTATTGGGTGGAGATTTTAATGCAGTAACGGAAGACATAGATAAGAATGTGATATAGATAATTACAGATGTTTAACTATGAATACTGATTATAATAAAAATGAATAGATTAACAGATATACTAGATAAAATAATAGATAGAGCAAACATGTGCTGTAAAAGGTCGCCTCATGTGGGACAACTTATCAACGAACTAAAAAGAAAAACTCTGGACAAATGTTGAGTCTCTGACCGAACTCGCTGGAATATGGACGTGCTCTCTGTTTATGTTATTTATATATGTATGCATTGTGAGTTATGTGTATTATTAATGTAACTTGTGTATATCATGTACTGCCAAATAATTTAAAATAAAGTTTTATAAAAAAAAAAAAAGTGAAGGCATGGGTGAGAGAACGTCTACGCACGTCGGGGGCGGAGCACATACGTGATGACGTCAGACCAGCGTCAGACAGATTCAGTAAAAATGTTTGAGTACAATCACCAATATGACCCAAAGTGGTTGAACACTGTATACACAATATTAAAAATCAGTTCATAGTCATCAAAACATTAGCGGTGAATAAACTTTTTTAAATGTTTGAGTTAAAACAACCCATTTTCTTTCAGAAGCTTGTAATGTTCGGTCTTACAGTGGAATTCCCTTAATTTTGGAAGTGTGTCAAAAAGAAACTTGCACTATAAGAGGACATTTAATGTTCATATCAGTATGTAGTGTCTCTACTTTAAAGAGTCCTCTCCTGCTGATGTTCAGAAAGATCTTAACCTGTTAAGCCCTGAGCCTGTTTTTCAGGTCTCAGGCTCGAAAATGACCTTCCCAGAACAAATGACCATATCTTCCCTTCTAAAAGGGTTAAATTAATAAACCTGTGAGTTGGATGTATAAAAGTCAGAATCAATATAGATGTTTTTTATTTTAAAGAAAATTCAGATTGAATATAGTAAAAAACTGTAAATTAAAAATGATGGTGGACCTACCCCGTCTCAAATGGTCCACAGTATTGCTGTTGTTTTGGAAGAGACAATTGTACTCTCGGATCTACCAGACATCCCAACTGCATTTTTGGTCTACTCTATGCCCTGAACATTGAGTTTCCAAAAGAACACGAGTACACTTTTGAGACTGCACCAATTGCTCACAGCGGGTCAGGAGTTTGAAAACAAAGCTCTTAATCTAAGTGAGCATTGGCAAATTGTCCTAACGGATTTACAAGATATCCCCATTTAATTTTCCTGCCTTCACCGCTGTTTGTGACTTGAACATTGAGTTCCCAAAACCAAACTAACCCAACTAACCCAAATAACCCAAATTCTTTATCTTTACAGTTAAAATGTTATCTAGTGACATGAACATCTTGCAACATTTTCAAAGACATGTTCTCACTCTTAGGGCACAAGCACATTTTTTCTCTAACATTTTTGCACATTTTTCTTAAGCTGGCTTGCCTACTAGTTGTTGTAAGATTTCAAGGACTAGTTACTGCCACAATTGTCTTGCAGCTTTTTTAAAGATGGAGCTGTTTTTCTTGTATAAAGAGCCATATGAGCTTTTACTAAGTAGTGGAAGAGTTGGAAATGGTGTGATCCCTCACAGAGTTGTGTTGGGAGAAATCACTGGCTGTTTACATGCCTTTTGTCTTGCAAGATCTTTGGAAGGTTCTGTGATATGTACAAACTTTTAAAAAGATACGTTTTACAGATTGTTCCTTTTACAATATCGTCGTTGTTGTTGTTTGGTAACTGTTAGTGATGATGGTTTTATAACTTGGATAACTTTGCCATTTGTTATTCCATAGCTGCTATTGTTTTGACAGCAGGCTTATTCAAAGGGTCGTTTGCACATTTATGGATTTCATCCACATTTGTATTAACTTCAATTTGATTTCTTTCTCGGTGAGGACTAGGCTGCAGAAACACACATGAACACACATAAACACACACATATACACAATTAAACACACACAGTCATACGGGTTGATTTCAGTCGTTTAATTAACTGCAAATGGTGCGTTCAGGTGTCTTTTTTGCATTAAATGGCTTATCGATCAACAGTTAGAACTTATTTAATCAAAATGTTGCAGCTGATTTGTTGTTATTTACCTGTCCTTTATGAACTATGACTAAATGTGTGTATGATACGAATACCACCAGCTCTACACAGTATGATCATTAAAACCAAAGTTTTTAAAGTAACAAGAAGTCTGACTTCAATGTGTATTTGTTCTCAGAGCCAAACAATGAAACCCCCTGACATAAATCTTTCCTTCTGAGTTTAAACTGTCGTTATTGAATCATAACGTCAGATATTAAGGATTCACCTGAGGGCCGAGCTGTCGTTCAGAAGCCAGAGCGCTGAGTGAGATCTCAGGTTGCACCATGTGTCAGACAGGACGTGTTTTAACAGACAGGACATGTTTTACCAGCTATCAGATATCACATGGAGCTTTATCGCTGTCAGTGGCTGATAGCAGAGCTAAAAGGTGACACACTACACGTTGCGTCCATGGCATGTTTTATTTCAGACTAATGGAACAGAAACATTTAAATCCACTTTCAGGAGTTTATTTTAATAACTTTGTCTATTTGTTGATCTCTCCTAAATTCACTCAAAGTTAGAAAAACATAATGCCTCATTTATAAACTTTTACCTGTATTAACACACACATGTAATGATGATTTTACTGCTTTTTACACACACATGTAATGATGATTTTACTTGTTTAAACACACACCTGTAGTGAGGATTTTACCCACATTAACACACCTGTAGTTATCTGTATTAACACACACCTGTATTGATATATTTACCTGCATTAACACACACCTGTAGTGAAGATATTACCTGTATAAACACACACCTGTAGTGATGATTTTACCCACATTAACACACCTGTAGTTAACTATTTACCTGTATTAACACACACCAGTAGTGGTTTATTTACCTATATTAACACACATGTAGTGATATATTTACCTGTATTTACACCCACCCGTAGTGAATATATTACCTGTATAAACACACACCTGTAGTGGTTTATTTACACACATATGTTGTGACGTATTTACCTGTATTAACACACCTGTAGTGATATATTTACCTGTATTAACACATCTGTACTGATGTTTTAACACACACCAGTAGTGATGATTTTATCGGTATTTACACACACCTTAAGTGATGATTTTACCTGTATTAACACACCTGTAGTTAACTATCTGTTACGGTTTTGTATTTATGTTTTCATTTTCCACCTTTTGTTTTGAAATGTTTTCCTCCTTGTGTCTTCTCTGTTCTATTTCGTATATGGCTTCGCCCTCTAAGGCTATCGCTATTGGGTAATCCCCCTGCGCACCCGCGCAGCACTGAAAACACTTGTAGTCCACGCCCGCCCGCAAGGTGGGCCCCACCCACGGGCTCCCTTCCAGTATAAATAGGAAGGGGACCCGACAATCTGCTCCCTCTTTTTCTTCAGCACCCCGAGTTACTGAAGCACTGAGACGTATATCCGAGAAACCATGAGCAACGGTTGTGTAAGAGATTGTCCCTCATGTGGAAACGGATATATATTTAGTTATGATCGGCACACTGAATGCGAATTCTGTCTGGGGCCAGAGCACGCGTACGCGGCTCTCAGCCAGCAGATCGCATGCCATCACTGTGCCTATCTCCCCTCGGCCGACAGGAAGCGTAGAGCGGACGCTCTCGCTGCTGCGACCGAGGAGGACGATTCGTCCTCCTGGAGCCGAAACGTGCCCCTGGAGCCGAGTGCCGGGCAGGAGTCGGACGACTCCGACCCCATCTCCCTCCACGGTTCACCGTATGGTTCTCCCCTCCCTCCTCTCCCCCGGACGGGGGAGACAGAGTCGGAGCAGGGTGTCGACTTGGCCGTTCCCCCAGCTCAGGAGAGGAGTGCTCCGGACGACATGGCCGGAGTTTTTTCGCGGGTGCAGACGGTCAGGAGTGACCCGATCTGGCCACGCTTTCCCGCCATCAGGAGGTACCAGGAGGGGGCGGCGGCGAACCCGAGGACTCTCAAGGCCCCGGTGTCCACGTTTGTTCCCCTCACCAAGGTGGAGGGTTTTACAGACGAGGGATTCCCAGCCACCCCTTCGCTGGAGCCGGGCCTGACGGCGTTTTTTGGGGTAAGGCAGGCCAACATGATCGCCGGACGGCGCCCTACGTTGGCCTCCCCCAGGGACCAGTATGTTGCCCGCCAGGCCGACCCGGGTGCACCAGTGTGCCTTTCAGGCGTCGGCGGCGGCAAACAACATCGCGCTGCTGTCCAATTCGGTGGTGACGCTGGTGGAGCGGTCCACCACCTTGGCCGCTGACGAAGCGGAAGAGATCGCCAAGGCTGCCAGCACGGCGCTCACACTGTGTGCGTCTGTTGCTGTCTCCCAGGCCAGAATCGCCGCGTGGGTGACGCAAATCCAGCGCCACCTCTGGCTGCAGCAGGCGTCCGTTACGGAAACGGCCAGAAAAGTGCTGCTGGATGCTCCAATCAGCCCGGACGGGCTGTTCGGACCCCAGTTCCACGCCATGGTGGAATCCATGAAGGCGGCTGCGGAACAGGCGGACGACATCCGCCAGCACATCAGCTGGCTCCAGCCTGCTGGGCGGCACCAACACCCGCAGCAGCCGCAGCGGCCGCAGCGCCCAACCCGGCCACGGCGGCAGGCGGAGAGATACCAACCGCAACCGCGGCGTCAGCGCCCGTCGGCGGCGGCAGGGGCTCCGCCCCGCGTCTCCGCTCCACCGCCACCCCAGAGACGGAGGGGTCTCTCGGCGGTGAGCCAACGGGGAGGGGGGCACTCCCGCTCTGTATCCGCTCCACGTGAGCCTCCAAAAAAACAGAGCCGCCGTTGACGTGTTGGGGGGGATAGTGAGACTAATAAAATGGGTTCATTTTTCAACTTTTTGTCTGAGTCATCAGTATCATCAAGTGTTTCTCACATATCCTCCACTCTGTGTTGTCTATAACCTATCGGTTAGTAGCCAGCAGGGTTCGTTGCAAAAACCTGCACTTTTTTAATCTATCGATTAATAAACTGCAGAATTCGCCAACTAAGCCAGCTGCCACCAATCTGTTGATTAGTAGGCAGCAGGGCTCGCTGCAGAAACCTGCTGGTTTTAACCTATCGGTTAATAAACCGCAGAGTTCGCGGCATTTCTCTGTCCGAGATACGTCTCCTACACACGGTCATAATAAACCCATGAGCGCCATTATAACGCCTCATGTGGTTAACACTGTCTCCATTCATCCCCTGAGCGTGTACACGCCTCATGATGAGAGCCAGAGTGAAACGCAGCGTGTGGAGGCTCCCTCACAGCCCTTTCGCTTCAGACCCACCTTGGGTTGCCTCACAGGCAGCGGCGGCAAGGGCTCTGACGTGGCTCGTCGCCAAGACGACCACAACACATCTCGACCATGTGCGCCCGCTCTCAGAGAATTTCTCAGAGCGACAGCGCGTGTGTCTGATGGACAGATAGATGAGCAGGCTGATCAGCAGAGGGTACACCCTGCAGTTCGCCTCCCCCCCCCACAGTTCAAGGGGATACAGGAAACACTCCTGTCATCCCAAGAACAGTGTCTTGCGCTCCAAGCAGAGCTGCGGGAACTCCTGTTGAAAGAGGCTATTTCCAGGGTTCCTCAAGGGGAAGAAAATCAGGGGTATTACTCCCGCTATTTTTTTGTCCCGAAAAAGACAGAGGGGATGAGATCCATCCTTGATCTGTCAGTATTCCCATGCTGACGATCAAACAGGTGCTGGAATGTGTTCACCAGGACGACTGGTTCACTTCCACCTGAAGGATGATGCATACTTCCATACCCACCATCCCGAAACACAGGGAATTCCTGCGTTTCTCTTTCAGGGAATATCAGACCAGACAATCGTCTGCTGTTTGGATGTTCCCTGGCTCCTCGCATTTTGTGTAGAGAAGGCTGGAGCCACTACACAGAGAGGAGGGATGAGAATGAGGTTTTTTCTCTGGACGACCTGCTATTTGCTATAGGTTCGATCCAGCTTGAGGAAGTCGCTTTACAGACGTTACATCTCGTATCGCATCTGTCAAAGCCTGGGTTTCATAATTAATTTGGAGAAAAGCTGCCCTCTTCCCTCTCAGACATTCATTTATCTGGGTGTGGAATTAAACTCAGCCACCAGAGCGCGCTCTTGCGGCAGCGAGTGGAGGAACTGCAGCGAGATCTCCTCCGGCGTGTCTAAAACCCGCACAGCCCTCTCCGTGACGCAGCTGCTTGGCATTTGCATCAGCTGGTCACGCGGTGATCCCCATGGGTCTCCCCCACAGGAGGAGATTCCAGAGGTGGGTCATTCGCTGCAGAAGCCTGCTGTTTTAACCTATTGGGTTATAAACTGCATAGCTCGCGGCATTCCTCTGTCTCAGATATGCCTCCTACAGAGCACGGTCATGACGACCATTACAGCATATCACAGAGAAGCCTCTCCAATGGGGGAGTGAGACCCATCCTTGATCTATCAGTATTCCCATGCTGACGATCAAACAGGTGCTGGAATGTGTTCACCAGGACGACTGGTTCACCTCCACCTGAAGGATGATGTATATACTTCCATACCCACCATCCCGAAACACAGGAAATTCCTGCGTTTCTCTTTTTAGGAAATATCAGACCAGACAATCGTCTGCTGTTTGGATGTTCCCTGGCTCCTCGCATTTTGTGTAGAGTAGGCTGGATCCACTACACAGAGAGGAGGGATGAGAATGAGGTTTTTTCTCTGGACGACCTGCTGTTTGAGGTTCGATCCAGCATGAGGAAGTCGCTTTACAGACGTTACATCTCGTATCGCATCTGTCAAAGCTCAAAGATCCCCATGGGTCTCCCCCACAGGAGGAGACTCCAGAGGTGGGTCATTCGCTGCAGAAAGCCTGCTGTTTTAACCTATTGGGTTATAAACTGCATAGCTTGCTCGAGTTGTTCTCTTCCCCCCCAGAAATTCATTTATCTGCGAGTGGAATAAAACTCAGCAACAGAGTGCGGCTCTCGCTGCAGCGAGTGGAGGAACTGACAGCTCCCTATCCAGCGTGTCACATCCCACAGCGTGGTGACAGCCCTCTCCGTGATACAGCTGCTCAGCATGACGTCAGCTGATCACGTGGGGATTCCCCGGGGTCTCCCCCACAGGAGGGGTCTCCAGAGGTGGTTCATTCGCCCACGCACCGACCCCGTGCGTCAGGGGTAAATGTGCTGGAGCTGTTCTCCGGGTTGGGAAGTATGCCAACACTTCGCCCCGTTGCTGTACAATCAAACATGTATTGATTCGCCCAGCCAACAGGCCATGGCAGCCTACCTCAATCGCCAGGGAAGACAGCCGTTTATGCTAAACCGGCTTCACAAGGTCATCACAAACTTTTTTAGGTTAAGAGTGATCACCCTGGCTGGCTTCTTTCCCCCTCCTCAAGCCAGAGGAATGTTCCTCCTCCACGGCTTGCACGGAGGAATGTCAGTGGAAGACATTTGCACAGTTGCATATTGGTCTTCTCCCTGTTCATTATTCAATTTTATTTGAGGGATGTCTCCCATTCCTCTCTGACACACCCTGTGCTGAGTGTCCTGTCAGAGTGAGTGACGTCAGGGATCCAGCTGTGCGCCTCTCTCCTGCCTCGGCACACGGAGAGTGGCCTGTATTTCCCTTTTATGAGAGGGACATCCCCCTTTTTTTTCCCCTGACACATTTCGTACGGAATGTCTTGTCAGAGTGTGTGATGTTGGGGACCCAGCTGTGCGCTCTCCTGCCTGTCTGCACGCAGAGAGCTGCTATTCCCCTCCTTCTGTCACTGGGCAAAGTGTGACTTTCGTCTCTACTTTCTCACAGCGGACGGGTATGTATTATTCCCAGCCTTCGTCCTCTCATGGTAAATATTCATGTTATGATATATTCCAGGGACTGTGATGCGCCATTCGCATGGCGCAATAGGCTTGGGTTATTATCTGAGCAGGTGTGTTTGTGCTTCTTGTACCGGGGCAACCCAGTGGGGCGCAGACTACATCTTGCTTCGCCCTTAACCCAATAGCGATAGCCTTAGAGGGCGAAGCCATATACGAAATAGAACTGAGGTTACCTACTGTAACCCCAGCTTCTATGAGTATTGGCGTAGCCCTCTAAGTTCTGGGCCCCACTGGCTCCACGAATAGCTGAAGAAAAAGTTTTTGTGTGGGAGCAGATTGTCGGGTCCCCTTCCTATTTATACCGGAAGGGAGCCCGTGGGTGGGGCCCACCTTGCGGGCGGGCGTGGACTACAAGTGTTTTCAGTGCTGCGCGGGTGCGCAGGGGGATTACCCAATAGCGATAGCCTTAGAGGGCTACGCCAATACTCATAGAAGCTGGGGTTACAGTAGGTAACCTCAGTTCCTTCTTCCTGTGTTTGCCTTCCTGTCATTAGTTTCCCTGGTGTGTCTGATTGTCTGATTGTGTTCACCTGTTGCCCTTGTGTTTCTGCCTCTCTTACCCCAGCTGTGTCTTGTCTTGTGATTACCCCTCCCTGTATTTAGTCTTGTCTCTTCCTGTGTTCCCCTGTCGGTTCATTGTTGGTTTTTCCTGTCTTCCTCCATGTCAGTCACGGTTGTCTCTCCTGTCTCCCTCCATGTGGGTCACGGTCAGTTTTTTGTACAACCCATTTGTTTCATGCCTTGTTTTTGATCAGCTTTTAAAATAAAGCTCGCTTTTTGTTACGAGACCTGTTACCTTTTTTGATAGTCTGCATTTGGGTACTACCCTTCCACGCATTCCTAACACTATCTACCTGTATTAACACACCTGTAGTTAACTATCTACCTGTATTAACACACCTGTAGTTAACTATCTACCTGTATTAACACACCTGTCTCTCTCTCTCTCAGGTGAAGGTCTGGTTTCAGAACCGCAGGGCGAAGGACAAGCGTTAGAAGTTGGTAGAAGAGTCCTCTCCTGCTGATGTTCAGGTGTATATCAGTATGTAGTGTCTCTACTTTAAAGAGTCCTCTCCTGCTGATGTTCAGGTGTATATCAGTATGTAGTGTCTCTACTTTAAAGAGTCCTCTCCTGCTGATGTTCAGGTGTATATCAGTATGTAGCGTCTCTACTTTAAAGAGTCCTCTCCTGCTGATGTTCAGGTGTATATCAGTATGTAGCGTCTCTACTTTAAAGAGTCCTCTCCTGCTGATGTTCAGGTGTATATCAGTATGTAGCGTCTCTACTTTAAAGAGTCCTCTCCTGCTGATGTTCAGGTGTATATCAGTATGTAGCGTCTCTACTTTAACCTGTTTCACGCCTTCCCCCCGGTACCGGGCGGATAAACGCGTCATTTGCAGGAAACAACGTCTAAGGAATCTTAATATTGAATAAAACTATGAATGTGTTATATCCATGTAACGGGAAGAAACTCAGCTAACTGATCTTTTTAATTTTTTTTTTCAAAAAAAACCCACAATGCTAGCACTCAGCCTCTGAATTAGCCTCGATCGAAAAAACGGGACCGACAAAGGCACATAAACTCACTCAGAACTCCCTTATTACTTATCCTAGATGCACAACCAAACACTATTTTTTGGTGTCCTGGAGACACTGAATCTAACGGTGCCCACCTCAACACTCAGTGATAAACATTCGCGACGCTATCAACGAAAGCGTACATCATCACATGTGGAGCCAAGAAGCTAAACATGTAAATATAGCTCACCTTGGTCAAAAGTGGTCTTCAATGGCATTAAAACGATAAAAAAACGATGCTGCAGTTAATCCATAGGTTCATCCTATGTGTCTGTGCCTTCTTTGAAATTATTTCTGATAATCCATAAGCAATACAACTGCGTTTTAGTTTCCAAACTCCAGAAGGAGACATTCCTCCAGTTTAGTTTCGCTTTCCACACGCGAAGCGGCAACATTTTTTCTTTACAACGTGTCTGGGTGGGAGCCTCCTCCTTCGATTCTATTGGCTCTAACGGTCACAAGGGTATGTCAACCAACCAGATCGAGCAAGGGGGGGCCAGAGATAGGTCAAATCCACCCAAATGACCCCAGATGGCCCAGTTTTTGGCTAAATCTCTCTAAAAAGGTCAAATTTCACTTGTTTTGCATCAATCTTGATACAGGGTACTTATTATATGTTGTACTTTGGATTCCTAAAGCTTTTAGTCTACTAACCCATCATCCAAGGGTAGTTTTCACTATCTGTAAAAAATAATTTTTGGACGGACACTATAATTTACAGTTTTTTACTATGTAAAATCTGAATTTTCTTTAAAATAAAAAACATTTATATTGATTCTGACACTTCTACATCCAACTCACAGGTTTATCATTACTTTGAGAAAAGATTATTAATTTAACCCTTTTAGAAGGGAAGATATGGTCATTTGTTCTGGGAATGTCATTTTCGAGCCTGAGACCTGAAAAACAGGCTCAGAGTGGAACAGGTTAAAGAGTCCTCTCATGCTGATGTTCAGGTGTATATCAGTATGTAGCGTCTCTACTGATGCCAATATGTTCCAGAAGTAAACAAAGGATTTTAATGGAGGCGTTTCAGGATGTGTGTGGGAGAGATTTCAGCCTCTGTGTGAACGTGAAAATGAATAGAATATCACCTCCCATCTTCAGAGCAATCTGACTATTATAACATTAGCGTTAAGAAAGCTTACTTAAATATCTGCCACGACATAAGTAACCTACAGTCCGCGGCACTGAGTGCAGACGTACCCCATTATCATTCATATCACATGATATCACATCATAATGTATCATATATTTCCTTATCTGAGTCAGCTGAGCCGTATCTGGCCGTGCAACACTCAGTGTCACATACTGTATGCAGAAGTATTATTTTAAGCAACACATTAAGTTGACGAAACACTCGAGTCAAATGGAATTAAAGTCAGATCCACTCGTGTCTTGGACGGGGCAGTGATTTCATAAAACTGTTAATGAACGTATTCAAACACTTTTTCTTTTACCAGCAGTATTCACCTTGCAGGTGCAGCTATGTGGCTTTTATCCTGGATAAAGTGTTTAAGTCATGGATGTTTAAAGTTTAACGTCTTCATATTTGTCTAATATTAGTTGACTTTTCATTCAGGAAATATATGACGCGCTGCGCTGTCAGTACACGGCTTGTCCATGTTTGTGATTGGTCGAATGCTCCAAATACCACCCCTTTTATGTGAACGCGCACCTAACTAGATAGGACACAGTGTGCGGTGTAACTGCAGATCGAAACACACACACACACACACACCCCCACACACCCACACACACACACACACCCATACACACACACAGTGTTTGTTCAGATTAAACAGAAATACCAGAGCAAACAACACACACACACACACACACACACACACACACAAAATAAGGAAAAATATGTAACTTAATAAAAACCATGCAGTTATAGAAATCTATAAAGTTAAGTTTTGTGTTTTAAAGAATAGAAGAATATGGCAAATTATAAGCATCGTCATTTATTCATGTATATATTATTCACTTTTTAAAGTATTTGTTTGTTGTTTCTTTATGTATTTATTTGCTTTAAGTCATTTTATTATTCTTTAATGCGAGGTTTTGAATGCTGTTTCTTCCACTGCTTGATATCTCAGAGTGTTAACCCCCGTGTTGTGTTCAGGGGGGGACGCCAGTCCGGAGAACATGCTTCTGGACCAGGAAAACCCAAGGAAACCGAAACGCATCCGGACGGCGTTCTCTCAGTCTCAGCTGCTGCGTCTGGAGCGAGCCTTCGAGGATTATCACTATGTGGTCGGAGTGGAGAAGCAGCAGCTGGCGAACACACTCCGCCTCACAGAGACTCAGGTGGGTGTCATGGGAAACTGAGGGGGGGGGGGGCATTATGGGCAACTGAGGAGGGCATTATGGGTAACTGAAGATTCAAGGCTTTTATTGTCATTTGTACAAAGCTGCAGTGTAGATATGTCAATGAAAATCTGAAGTCACAGGCTCCTCCAACAGTGCAACATAATATAATAAAACATACAAAATAGCTAACTGAGGAGAGGGAGGAGGGCATCATGGGTAACTTGTACTCTCTGAGACACACACACTATACCTTTACTATCATTAGTTCTAATAGTTATCTTGAGTTCATGGGAGTGCAGTTCCTCTGCCGCTGCCTTGCTCAACAGCTGTCAGTCAGACTCATAGTTTTCCACGTGACGACACAGGCGCCTGGCGGGGCTCCAGCTGACAGGAAGTTGGTTAGTCAGCGCTGATTGGGGTGTTTTTGCTGCGTTGCTTCGGGGACGCAAGTCCGGACGCCAGTGAATCACCTGGGATCTTTATGATCTCCCTGCAGAGACATCATCCATCAATCAGGAGGGATTAGTCACTGCGTCAGCAAACCTCTGCAATCACTGACGAGCTACTTCAGCCAACAACTGTTTCAAAACTTTTATAAACAGACGTCAACTTTATTTTCACGGCAGAGTGGAAGAAAGAGTATTTAGCTTAATCCGCCGCAGAGAGGAATGAGTGCTCATAGAAGATCTATCAATAATCCTTAATGTTTGAATAACTATTTATGTAATGTTATTAATCCATTTAATGACTAGCAATGTTAATACTCATTTATTAATGCTTTACACAGTGTAGAACTAATTAACAAAGCTTTTCATTTCATGATTTTCACCTTTTTTTTAATCTACAAATTAAGCTTTAGTTTTTTTAATGATCCACCACTGGATTTTTTTGTTTAGATGACGTCATATTTAACATTCAAAATACTTTTTACCCCCTGTCAAGCAATTTACAAAGCCACTACAGTAACACAACAATGTACACATTTAAAAAAGAAAATCATAATTATTGATTTAAACCATGTCAAATGCAAATACCACAAGCTTTACACATTATGAGAATTAAAACCAAAGCTTCCAAAGTAACAAGCAGTCTGACTTCAATTTGATTTCTTTCTCGGTGAGGACTAGGCTGCAGAAACACACATGAACACACATAAACACACACATATACACAATTAAACACACACAGTCATACGGGTTGATTTCAGTCGTTTAATTAACTGCAGATGGTGCGTTCAGGTGTCTTTTTTTGCATTAAATGGCTTATCGATCAACAGTTAGAACTTATTTAATCAAAATGTTGCAGCTGATTTGTTGTTATTTACCTGTCCTTTATGAACTATGACTAAATGTGTGTATGATACGAATACCACCAGCTCTACACAGTATGATCATTAAAACCAAAGTTTTTAAAGTAACAAGAAGTCTGACTTCAATGTGTATTTGTTCTCAGAGCCAAACAATGAAACCCCCTGACATAAATCTTTCCTTCTGAGTTTAAACTGTCGTTATTGAATCATAACGTCAGATATTAAGGATTCACCTGAGGGCCGAGCTGTCGTTCAGAAGCCAGAGCGCTGAGTGAGATCTCAGGTTGCACCATGTGTCAGACAGGACGTGTTTTAACAGACAGGACATGTTTTACCAGCTATCAGATATCACATGGAGCTTTATCGCTGTCAGTGGCTGATAGCAGAGCTAAAAGGTGACACACTACACGTTGCGTCCATGGCATGTTTTATTTCAGACTAATGGAACAGAAACATTTAAATCCACTTTCAGGAGTTTATTTTAATAACTTTGTCTATTTGTTGATCTCTCCTAAATTCACTCAAAGTTAGAAAAACATAATGCCTCATTTATAAACTTTTACCTGTATTAACACACACATGTAATGATGATTTTACTGCTTTTTACACACACATGTAATGATGATTTTACCTACAGTATATAAACACGCACCTGTAGCAATGATTTTACCTGTAGGGATGATTTTACCTGCATTACCTTACACACACCTGTATTGATATATTTACCTGCATTAACACACACCTGTAGTGAAGATATTACCTGTATAAACACACACCTGTAGTGATGATTTTACCCACATTAACACACCTGTAGTTAACTATTTACCTGTATTAACACACACCAGTAGTGGTTTATTTACCTGTATTTACACCCACCCGTAGTGAATATATTACCTGTATAAACACACACCTGTAGTGGTTTATTTACACACATGTTGTGACGTATTTACCTGTATTAACACACCTGTAGTGATATATTTACCTGTATTAACACATCTGTACTGATGTTTTAACACACACCAGTAGTGATGATTTTATCGGTATTTACACACACCTTAAGTGATGATTTTACCTGTATTAACACACCTGTAGTTAACTATCTGTTACGGTTTTGTATTTATGTTTTCATTTTCCACCTTTTGTTTTGAAATGTTTTCCTCCTTGTGTCTTCTCTGTTCCTTCTTCCTGTGTTTGCCTTCCTGTCATTAGTTTCCCTGGTGTGTCTGATTGTCTGATTGTGTTCACCTGTTGCCCTTGTGTTTCTGCCTCTCTTACCCCAGCTGTGTCTTGTGATTACCCCTCCCTGTATTTAGTCTTGTCTCTTCCTGTGTTCCCCTGTCGGTTCATTGTTGGTTTTTCCTGTCTTCCTCCATGTCAGTCACGGTTGTCTCTCCTGTCTCCCTCCATGTGGGTCACGGTCAGTTTTTTGTACAACCCATTTGTTTCATGCCTTGTTTTTGATCAGCTTTTAAAATAAAGCTCGCTTTTTGTTACGAGACCTGTTACCTTTTTTGATAGTCTGCATTTGGGTCCTACCCTTCCACGCATTCCTAACACTATCTACCTGTATTAACACACCTGTAGTTAACTATCTACCTGTATTAACACACCTGTCTCTCTCTCTCTCAGGTGAAGGTCTAGTTTCAGAACCGCAGGACGAAGCACAAGCATCAGATGTTGGTGGAAGAGTCTCCTGAAGCGCTGCAGAAGAGTCCTCTCCTGCTGATGTTCAGGTGTATATCAGTATGTAGCGTCTCTACTTTAAAGAGTCCTCTCCTGCTGATGTTCAAGTGTATATCAGTATGTAGTGTCTCTACTTTAAAGAGTCCTCTCCTGCTGACGTTCAGGTGTATATCAGTATGTAGTGTCTCTACTTTAAAGAGTCCTCTCCTGCTGACGTTCAGGTGTATATCAGTATGTAGTGTCTCTACTTTAAAGAGTCCTCTCCTGCTGATGTTCAGGTGTATATCAGTATGTAGTGTCTCTACTTTAAAGAGTCCTCTCCTGCTGACGTTCAGGTGTATATCAGTATGTAGCGTCTCTACTGATGCCAATATGTTCCAGAAGTAAACAAAGGATTTTAATGGAGGCGTTTCAGGATGTGTGTGGGAGAGATTTCAGCCTCTGCAGACCATTAACATGCACAAAAACTTATATAGCACAATACAAAGCGCAATAGGGCCTCTTTAAATGTGCCAAATGGTCCACATTGCACCACTTGGGTTCCCAGAAATACACCCACCACGTGTGAACTGATCAACTGCTCTCAAAGTGTTCATTTCTTTCGAAGTGATTGGTGTCTACATTTGCCTTTCAAACAATGACCACATCTTAAATCTGGTTACATATTCAGGTTGTTTGAGTGGCAAGTGCGTACCATATATAAAAGCTCTTCTGCTGCATGGGATTTGGGAACCCAGCATGCCGCCTGAGGACTTTTTAGCACATGGATCTCAGAGCTAAAGATAGCACCTGCGTCTCCGTGGGGTTTCTCTCCGTCCTCTAATACTGCAGAAGAAGTCTTCAGTATAAAGTAATGAATGTCTTTGGCACTGAGAACCTTGTCCTTGCAGCTGCTGAGTGTTTAAAATGCCATTTTGGAAATCACCTTATTATACAGATAATCTGTCGGACAAGGAAATCTAATCCATCGTCGTGTCTGGAAAACACCGGAGGCAGCGGAGAAGTGACCTTTGAACCTTTTGTGCACATTTCAGCTCCCTGGTGATTCAAACAGGATCATCATAATCGATTGAAATCGGCACAAAATGTCCAAATAAGGTACGTTGTTTTTCAGAGACGTGCACTGTTAATTTGACATGCTTTTCCACATGTGTATATATTATTACAGTAAACAGTATTTATTTTACAATCCGCTATTTAAGATTCTATTTGTATAAATTTTTCCAACCTGTGGTTAACACACTCTGTTCATCAACATGTTTGTATTATAATAATAAATATCAACTAAATGTATTATTATTTTATTATTAATAATAATATTTAAAACGTACAATCCTGTTGTAATTTAATCAGGGACGTGCACAGACATTTGGAGGGGCTATTGCTCTAAACTGGAAAAAGGGCCTCCCCCCCCCCCCCCCCCCCCTGAAAAAAACCATAAGACCTTTTGAAAATTCTAACTTGTTTTTTATGTAAAAGGTTCATAAAATAAAAACACAACACTGTCATTGCAAGTGACACTCAGTTGACTTTTATGTCCACTGCTAAATTCGTTATTCAGGCACATTTTTTGTTTTGCGGTCCATATCTCATTAAAATATCTAATGTTAGTAAATATTAAAGAAAAAATTGGGACAATCCTGTTTTAATGTAGTTTGACCATTGTAACTGTGCAGACATAGGCTACTGATAAAATAGGGCTTCTAACTAATTACCTTAAATAAAATCACTAATTAATTAAACCAGTTCAATACGCATTATTCTTATTCTTATCATTCTTTATGAGCGCAGTAACGGTAAGGTATCTAATTATTTATTTAGTATTCCATAACTTAATAACAGCAGTGGCGGCTCCAGAGTGTTTTTGTTGGGTAATCTATGGTAGGGCTAACCCATACAGTGGTGGGGCTCAAGTCAGTATTTGCAATGTAATTACATACACGCTATATCGCCCCCCTTGACAGTGAAACGCCACGCGTGAGGTTTCGATTATTTCCCTGTCTCAATCTAAATTGAACTGTATGAAATTATAAAAAGGCACATTTGTCTTGTAGTAAATAAAAAGGGCGACCTGGAGCCAATCCTGCAATTTCCCCACAGGTGAAAGAGTTGACATGCTGAAAACCCAACCCCTGCAGGGGGGTCTGGGGGGATTCTCCCACAGGAGATTTTTTTAAATACTAACATCAAATACACATTCTGGTACTCTCTTGAGAAGAAAAATAAATAAATCTATTACTACACGACATATTTAAAAAGGGCAGAGGGAGGGGAGAGCAGGTGCATGATGCGAACAATTATTGTTACAGTGGATGAAGGGCAGTGGTGTAGTGGTAGGGTGACCAGGTGCCAGAAAGCCACAAGTGGGACAGAGAGTATGTTTGTGTGGGACAATGTGGGACATGTAAATGTAATGTTGACGCATGAACTGTCAACGGGGGGGGGGGGGGGGTTGGGTACACTGTGGACCTCTGTGTCGCCTGTCAGCTCAACATGATGCCGTTTAAACAATATAATAATAAAGGGCGGTGCCGGCAGTCAGCGAACCGATCCGGCCTTTCTGCGCAACTGTCACTCAAATGCGGGACATAGTCTCAATTTGTGGGACGCGGGACAAATAATAAAAATGCTGTGTGTGCAGTCCCGCAAAAAGCGGGACACCTGGTCACCCTACACACACACACACACACACAGTGCTGCCCCTCACACACACACGCTTCAAATCAAGTTGCATAAATGCTTGAGCTATGTTTTTATTATAATTACTGTGAAATCTGCCTATTATGTTTTCGTCATTATTACAACAAATACACACTTGCAACTGATAACACTGGCAATGATTTTATATTATTAGACTGTTAAAAAAAAAAAAAGCATGCTTCAAATAAGTGGGGGTACGGGTACCCCCGCGTCCAATGCCCACTACACCACTGATGAAGGGTGTGGGGGAGGGGTGTCTAAAGTCAAAGATGAATTTTGATTGGACCAAATTTGACCCCGAGTGACCCACAACAATTCTGCTGGGTCTCCCCAGACCCCAACACCAAATTATACACTTTTTTTTATAGAGACCTTCAGACTTGGCTAAAATTGTCAAAATCAGTTTTGTAGTGATTATATATCTGTTGTGGAGGATATTATAAAGCCTCAATCAGATGAATTCAGATGTTACGTTATTTGTAGCTAATGTAGTTAAAGTTTTTCATAATCATAATTATTGTGTGTGTGTGTGTGTGTGTGTGCACAGACATGTTTGACTTCTTAAATTTGAGCAGAAAGCAATCTGCAATCAATTTAATTGGCAATCTAGTCTGTATCAAACCTGTGTCTCTACCATGGCTTACACTGTACAAGTACCAACAGGTTTAACAACTAAATTCTAATGACCTGGATTGTCTAGGCCAGGGGGGTCAAACTCAAATAGACAGTGGGCCAAAATAAAAAAATGGGTACTAGTCGAGGGCCGGACTGGTTCAATGTTTATTGCAGAACTTATTGCACATATTAAACCTGGAACTAACACAGCTTCAATTATTGCCTATAAAAACAACATTAAATAATCAGTTGCATTCATTTCTTATGGCTCTATCTGCAGCTTTTCCGGAGTCATTTCTTATGATTACATTTCTCCACAGGCCATCAACAGCTTCAACAAAACTATTTCCCTCAAAGAAAAAACCAAACATGCCCTGTTGTCGCAAGAAAAAAAAGTGCAGAAGGAAACATCCATGTAAACTCAGTTTGCTGCTCTGTGATGCTAGTTCAGATACTTGGCATCTCATCTTGGGTGCAAGTTCATCAATGTTTGGGGTCAGGCTCTGAGCTGAGGAGACCCTCAGGATGGAGTGAAGGTGTGCGTGCAATATACCGGCGGGCCAGATCTAATAGTAATTAGAAATTATCCTGCGGGCCGAAATTAAATCCACCACGGGCCTGATTTGGCCCCCGGGCCTTGAGTTTGACACATGTGGTCTAGGCTATATAAACCAGTGGACCTGTTACAACTTTGTGGGTTTGTGAGGAGTATAGAGAGAGGTTAGAGACAGCGAGAGAAATAAAGCGACAGTTAGTTAGATATTGGATAGAAAAAGATCAGAACGTGCTTGAGTGAGTACTGAATGTTATAGACAGGGTTCCCGCGGGGTATTAAAAAGTCTTACATTTGATAATCAGAATTTAAGGCCTTAAAAAGTCTTAAATATGATCAAAACAATTTGAAAGGTCTTAAAAATGATCGGATTTTAAAAGTAGGCTACTTCTGTGTTGCGATCATGTCTAAATGTGTTTTGGGGGAATTGTCCGAGCTGCAAAGTAACCAGTACGGTATTAGCCTTTCAGTTCCCCCCAACAATTTGTATTGAAATAAATCAACATGGAACCAGTAATCACTAACTTTGCATCCCCCCGGCCCCTTATCGGAGAAAACCCAGCTAGTAACCTAGCAACCAAGCTTCAGCTAGCGAGAGCACGCTCGTGAAGCGTTGCGCCGGTGTTATGCATGCCCGCCGGGACATTTCAATGATTTGTACGGCAAAGTACGGTTTGGAAACGATATCATTTCCTTTTTGGAGGGCATGCATAACACGGCATAACACCAGAGCCTCGCTGCCGGGAAACTTTTGCGCTGTTCCGAGATTGTCAAAATGAAAGACTGCTTTCAGATTTTTCCGTCATTGTTAAAAAAAATACGTCATAGATGGAAAATATTCACTTAACGCCACCACTGCCTCCGGGTGACATTTGGGTCGACGTCAACCCTAAAAGTGGAGGTGCTGTGGACGCTAAATACCGTAGCTAAACACCAATCCTACAACAGCAACGATGAAAGATTGTAGCTCAGAAGAGAACTCTTGTCACCAGGGCCGTATCCACCATTGAGGTCACCGAGGTCCGGACCTCGGTAATAATTTCCGAGCTGTGTATATAACAAAACGTGTGAAATAACTGCACTAAACGGGGTTCTTTGTAGTAGTACTTCCATTTACTGCCGATGGGGGCGCTGCATAACTACGTAGCCTCGATTAAAGCAAACAGAAGAAGACGACATGTATCAACAAACCACCGCAGCCCGAACTTGTATCGGAGCAGCAGAAGAGTGATGAGGTATCTCGAGATCAGAGTCCAGCGGGCTGCTTGTGTTTCTGTTCCTCACAGGACATCATATGACTAGCAGATCCTGTGTGAACGCTCTACGTTAGTCAGTGGACGTCCGACAACATGCACACTAACTTATATTGCAGCTATAGGCTATACTTTGGTTTAAATTGCGTGAATAAACTAGCTAGAGAGCTAAAGTTAATTTCATTCATCCAATGTCAGAAGGATTACCTTTTAACAAACGTTGTAATGCTTTTCTTTCATTTAAATTTGAGTAAAACATTGAAGATATAACATTGTATTGTTTTCTTTTTACACTGACTCAGATATAATGAAAAGACTACGTCAGTCGAAGCTCAGCTTGGTAAGGAAGAGACAGGACAGGCAGAGAGAGAGAGAGAAAGTGATGGAAGTCAGGGAAGAACTGCAGGTACAGTCACACAAAAGAATGTAGGCTTAATAACCCCATCTATCTATATATCTATCTATAACAATAGTCTTCATTTACACGTGCTTTTTAAGTCCTGTGGGGGGTCACAAATTGGATAATATATTGATTTCAAACCATGTCAGTGGGCTGCAGCATCAATTATTTTTGAAAGTCGACTCAGAAAAAAAACTTTAAACTGAATGCTTTGTAATATTATCCACAACGTTACATTTTTTCCTAAAGATAATGTACCTAACTGATCACAAATCCCTACATATTTAAATCTCTGAAGAAACCAATGATGTTGGCAGAGGTTCAGAAGTTTAAAAGCAGGCTCTAGTGTCTCAAACACAAAATAAAACTCCATGTTTTTTTGTCTCAGTGAGAAGAAGAAGGAGAAGGAGCGGGAGGATCTATGGAAGAAGCTGAAGAGTGGCCTTCGTTAGGTTGGGATGATCCCATCGCTCCTAAGACAGCGCCGCGCTCCCCCTCTGCCCGAGGTTGATGGCTCAGACCGAGATCCAGCTCTTTGAGCTAAACCAGAGGAACCTGTCCCAGTGGTGAGTTTAACCAGCAGCTTTGTTGGTGGTTTTGTAATCCGTACTGGGATTTCTCTTTCCGTTAAAAAGCTGAAGGACATCTGCCTGGGTTTGTCTTACAGGTTCTCTCAGCGCCAGAAAGACAGAGGGGTGTCTGTGCTACTGCAGGGAACTGGTGTCGTCCTTACAGCAGCTGTGGCTCTCCCGCCAGCAAAAGGGCTGTCCTTTGTAAAGGTGGGAAAAGGACAGCCCTTCAAGTACAACATCCCGGAGGTGCCGGGACCTTTAGGGGTGGATCTGCCTCCTCCAGATGAGGAGCAGCCCGGCCCCTCATCTGGCCACGTCCCTCCTCCTCCTCCTCCGTCACTGCTGTCACGATTTTAGTTTTGTCTGTCTAGTCATGGTTTTATTTTTGAAATTCTGTTCTTCCTGTGTCTGGTCTTCCTTCCTGTGTTTGCCCTCCTGTTTATGATTGTGTTCACCTGTCGCCCTTGTGTTTCTGCCTCCCCTGCCCAGCTGTGTCTTGTCCTGTGATTACCCTTCTGTGTATTTAGTCTTGTCTTCCCCTGTGCTCCATGTCGGATTGTTGTCTTTCCTCACCCTCCATGTTTGTCACATTCCAGGTTGGTTTTTGTCCTCATGCTACGTGTTTTGGATTTATGGTTTTGTCTTGTTTGCCATGTAAACAGCTTTTATTAATTAAAGCTCGCTTTTGTTTGAAACCCGCTTCTTCTTAAAACTGCCTTTGAGTCCTGATATTCCCGAACCCTGACAGAATGATCCGACCACTTATGGACTGAGCAGTTTTTTCGTTAGCTCTCTAGAGATACATGGTTGGGAGCCTCATCTAGACGGGCTAAAGAGGCTGCCCTGAAGGAGGCACGCTAGGAGGTTGCCCGCAAGCCCTGGCTCAGGAGCTTGTTGCCTGAGTGGCTTAAGACTTTTACGAGCAGTCCTGAAAGCCTGCCTCAAGCCTAACCCTTTCCTAGGATCTGGCCTGGCCTTGGGAGGTCCACTGAACCTCTAAAAGGCTTCTAGGAGATGCAAGGCCAGGATTCCAGCCCGTGCTCCAGCAGTCCCAGTTCTGGTCCCAGTACCAATGGTTCTGGCCCCAGCAGCCATGGTTCCGGCTCCGGCTCCAGTACTGGCTTTCTTTCCGATGCCAGCTCCCCCGTGTCCTGTCGGAGGCCATTTGCAGCCAACTCTGCCGTCTCCACCCCGCAGCCACACGGAGGATGAGGAGGAAAAAGAGAATGACGACACGGAGAGGAGAGGAGGAACGAAAAAGAGGATGAGAGAGGATCCCTACCTTAATCTGTTAAGGTAGGACATCCTCTATCAGAGAGAGGGAGAGGAGAGGAGAGCAGCAGAGGCCCGAGAAAGGTCTGAAAAGTTCTTGGCTGTCTTAGAGCGTTTTGCCCCAAAATAAAAAATGACATTGAAATGGAATGAAAATGAACCTTGTTTTGACTTTGCCTCTTTTGTTGAGATTTGTGTTACATCAAGTATGATATATGAATATTTATAAATATCAAGTCAAATCAAGCAATCTGATTAGATAGGTGTAAGGTTTGGATGTGGACCCAGTTCTTTCAGAGACTGTAAAGAGAAGAGGCTGAAAATGAAATATTTTCACCATCAACCTAAATATTAGTACCTCTAAACGACGATTGATCTAACCATATCCTGTTATTATTCCTCATAATAGGCCCAAAGGGAAATATGTGAATTGTCAAATCTAAACCTAGCAAAAACACAGGATGTATATTCTGCCATGTGCCAATAAACACTATTAACATTGCCGTTGTCTCCAATTGCAGTACGGGCTTCAAATCATGTGGCGATGCTTCACTCTCCTTGGCCGCCAGGTGAGGCTCCGTAAAGCTGCAGCCACTGAAACGGGAAATCGTGTTTCTCAAGAAGAAGGCAGACGACGCCATGCAGCGGTTAGAAGTTCAGCTGGCCACTGCTTCATTTACCACGGACGGTACGTTTTTCAGTCCTTGAAAGTTTTCTATATGCATGTATGGTATCTTCACCATGTCATATGTGTTGTAATGTAAATACAATATGACATTATAGGTCACACTGCTTTATAAGACCATATCCCAGACCAAAATCACAGTGAATGTATAACACATGGATAACATAGATTGTATAAATTAGTTTCTGTATTGATAGCATCATATACTAATACAAAACACTCTATTGCAAAAACGTATGTATTCATATGTTTTCCCTGTATACATGTGTGCAGAACAAATCCACCAAGACAGTCAGACAGACGACATGGACCACGAGGCAACAGTGGACATGCAGAACAGCAGTGAAGAAAATGACAATTAGTAACTGCATTTTGCAATATGTATATAGACAGTTTATTGGTTACAGGTAGTAGTTTTTTTAATGTGTGACTGTAAATACCTGTATTTCTAATAAAAAAATGTAAGTACATTGGCGTCATTTGTAATGTAATTTACACATACATGTCATTTGCTGTGTATGTGTATAGTTATAATATATAACAGTTAGAGAGGTGGCGTGATTTTTGAAAGGGGCATTTATTCTTCAGTACAGAGGAATTTTGCACAAAAAAGACTTTGGAACCAACGACTACTCATACCTCTTTCATCATAAAGGAAGTGATTATTGGTGAGTAGCTTTCATTGTGCTGTGTGATAACCCATGTGCATCTTTTGAAATGTATTTCTTAAAGGCCCTTCCATACTTTCCGTATTAAAGCCGCTTTCACATGATACGCGACTTGCTCTTTGCTCTTTCCTCTGTCAAATGTCCAAGGACATAGAGGAGCAGCTTAATGACAAGATAGGAGACAGTCGCTTTGCTCTGCAGATAGATGATGTAACAGTAACGAAGACTGTTTACTAATATCGTAGGTTTTGAGAATATTACAATCTATAAAATACATTTCAGTGAAGTTTGGAAGCAAAAGCCGTGAGGGGGGCTCAACAATATTCTTACACAGAAAATGGAGGCCCTTCGCAGTCGGTGCCCTTTTCCATGTCCACAGTCTGCACGGTCACAAACTGGTCTGCATGCAGACTTTGAATAAGGAAGGATGATAATAGTCGCACAGACTGGAATGTATGAACTGGCCTACTGAGCAGAAAGTTGAATTGTTTCCATCATTTTAGTAAGCATAATGTTTTTAACAGCTTTTTTTCTTACACCTGTAGCATTGATGCTTCAAGTGAGGATGGGTCAATGGGCAGACTAGTAAATGACAATACAAAACCAAATGGAAAAATTAAGAAAATGGAAGTGGATGGTAGACCCCATCTTTGCAATTAAGGACATAATGGAAGGGCAAGAAATCACGTATGACTATAGAGGTGTGGATTTGCCATGGCGTTCTTCCCCTGGACAGGAAATGGCCAAAGTTCTGCCCTACGCTCCCAAAAGGTGAGGGACCTGAAAGGTCAGTAATGGCTACGCCTCTCTATTTGGACTGGTAGATCTCGGCAGACTGGCCACTTTAAAAGTAGCTCTCGGTTCAAAAAAGGTTGGGCACCCCTGATCTACACTGTCTCAACTGAAAGAGAACCAGAAACACATTAAAAATATAATAAAATGTGGAGACTTTGGGATATTTATCTCCCATTCTTTTACTTTTCGGGCATTTTACAGACCAAACATGTCGTTGATGTCACTGTTTACCAAACTACCACTTTTTCTGAAAATGCATAAAATGATGCAATATATGTTAAATACATGGTTTATACATGTAATTACTGGGGTTCCATTTCTTCTGATTACCTAATTTGGGAGTGCACATTTGCCGCGAGCAAACCTACCTCTTTTGGATTTGGAAAGGTACTAGCATCACAGAGCAGCAAAGTGAGTTTAATGGATGTTTCCTTCTGCACTTTCTTTCTTGAGACAACAGGGCATGTTTGGTTTTTCTTTGAGGGAAATAGTTTTGTTGAAGCTGTTGTTGGCCTGTGGGAAAATGTGATCATAAGAAATGACTCTGGAAAAGCTGCAGATAGAGACATAAGAAATGAATGCAACTGATTATTTAATGTTTAATGTTGTTTTTATAGGCAATCATTTAAGCTTTGTTAGTTCCAGGTTTAATATGTGCAATAAGTTCATTTAAATAAACATTGAACCAGTCCGGCCCTCGACTAGTACCGATTTTTTTATTTTGGCCCACTGTGTATTTGAGTTTGACCCCCCTGGTATAAATGGTCTAAAATCTCCATTTTACTCGGTGTAGTATGATGTGTCCAATTACAACATTGTTAGTATCAGTGATTACATTCTAAAAGTTTAATTCATTTGTGGTAAATGTATGAAATTCTGTGATTAAAGAGAAGTGTATTTCTGTAGTAAGTACTCTACAATGAAGAATGTCGCACTAGCTATCAGCCTCACACGCCTCACTGCGTTTTTCGTCACAGATGCGGCAGTGAAGTCCCGTCTCTTCGCCTGCACAAAACGCACCCAGGAACGAAAGCTAGCTCCCGTCCTTTTCCTGTTAGGGAAACTTTGGACTCGATGTCCTGACAGGCTGGAGTTTGTGCAACCTGCACAAATACAAGCTCACCATGATTACAAATGGTGAAATATAATGTTAAACTACCCGAAGAAATACCAGCTCACTAAATCACAACCGCTCAAACCAACTACAAACTACTACCGCGGATTGGGCAGAGAAGGAGTCCGAGAAAGTTGCTCCCCCATGTGACGTAATACGAGGCGTTTGACGTTAAAAAAAACCCCGGCTACTTTTCCCTCTGAATTCCTGCCCTTATGTCTCCGTATATATTTCTCCACCATCTCATACACCTGCTTTCACATGTCTTTATTTCCCCTTTGACCATGCACATCACTGTTATATTCCCAATTCCTACAATGACTGTGGTGTCTTCATACTGATGGTAAATTCCTCTCTTGACACTTTTTAAGGGGTTATGTTAATTTTGAAACTCACAACTTCACAGATCTTTTCCTTTCACAGTATGCACTCACCTTCAGCACAGATGCTCCACTTTGGTTTACCAAGGTCAGTATTTGTCCTCTGAGTTAGTATTTCAGGGGGAAGGGCTAACATTGAGTAGACAAATGATGAGGTTCCGTTCATTTTCAACTTTATTGTTACATTTTCCTTTAGCGGGACATAGCACAGATCCGGAAATGGTGGTGCATTATGCTGATGGAACGGTACCAGATTGAAGGGTGAATCATACCTTTAAATGTTACTTTATAGACAACAGTTTATTTGCTTTTTTTTACATTATTGATAGCTGTTTTTTACCTCAAGGAGAAGAATAACAAAACATAAGAAAAATGTGTGTGATATATTCACCATTAATATTAAAAATGTGTATTTTTGCTACCTGAAGCCCAAAGAATCTTGGTATTTCGATTGTGCTGCCAACAGTCTAGTCAATGTGTTAATAGTAATATGTTTGATCTAGTCTGACCAATACTTCACAGCTGCCAAACTGTCTTCTTTCGGACATTCTGATGGAAATGGTTCTCCAGGAAGGTGAAAAAGTGTACTCAACACTCGCTCTAGTATGTACCATGTTGGAGTAGAATACCTCTGCTACGCGCCGTTCGTTGGATGAGGCTGGATCTCTATTAAATTAAGAAAGGAATTGAAAACACCGGAATCAAAGTTATAACAAATTATCTGAGTTTACTTCTAGTAGGAAACCAAACACATATACAAGTTATACAGAGTACTCGAGTACTCCGGGCTTCAGGCCTGATGATGCGGTTTTACAGGTAGACAGACCAGCTTTCAGAAAACGAGAAGTATGGACTCCAGGTTTGTGATGCGGTTTACCGTCTTCTAGCACCAGCTTTCAACAGACCAGAAGCATTTTACACTCAAAATCATCAGTATTTCTATCTGTCTTTGGGGCGGAGATTTGTCGATTCTTCCTTCCCACTTTTCTCCCAAGCGAATCAGAGAACCCCTGGGGAGGAGCTGTTTAAACTGCTAACCTCCCCCAAGTGCCCTGACTGGCTGGATTCGCTTCTGGCCGGGTTCAATAGTTCTCTCCAGGACTTGAAATTCCAAAGTCCCCTAAGGTCAAAAGTCAATTCTTATCTCCGTCCCGATCTCCCCTCCCTACCTTTTCCAGGGGATCTTTTCCTATTTTACGATGTCTTTAACGACTTAGAAACAGCATCTGGCTCTTAGAGATGATAACAGCCAATGTTGGTGTGTGAAACACAGAATCTCTGGATCAGTGAGTTTAAAAGTGAGAATAACATTCTTTTTCTAAGTGATTATCAAAACCCGTTCAAACAATACATGTTTACTTCAATACAGTGTAGAAAAATATCTTCTTACTTCAATCCCTCTTTGATCTCACCTCACGAGATCAACATATAGCATTTGAAACATTACCACTGTCAATTTTCTTCTTACTGTGTCTGTCCCAACATTTATATAAACCCATCAGAAGTTGGGATATAGAGCACTTTAAACCTTTAGGAACAGTCCACAACAACAACTTATTATGACAGTGGAGGGAGAATAAAATATGTCTAAAAAGCAAAGTCCTTGTCAGCTGAGTCATCTTTACTCTTCCCTCAATTGTGGAACTGATGAGTCTTAACACACAATGAGCAGATACAAGGCACACAACAACAACCACATGTCACCAAAATGGCAATAAAAGTAGCCACAGAAATCAGAAAGACATTATCATACTTTTCCCTCTTTTGGTAACACATAGTTCTGTAGAATAAAAAATACAAATCCCTTACATTATGGGATATAAAAATAAAGTTGAAAGTTCCTCAAAAAAAATAAAAAATGGATTGTTCAGACAAAGTTTCCACACCGGCTATATCAACCTGTTTTCAGCGGGAAATGGAGTTCCCTATGCCGTCTTGGTTTGCCATGTCTTCGTCCCCCCAGCCCGCTGACGGCGGCTTCTGGGGTGCTTGCTAGAGAGATGTGGCCTGATTGTCCTCCCCCGGCCCGCTGATGGCGGCTTCCGGGTCGATGCTGGAGAGATGTCCTGATCTTCCTCCTCCGGCCCGCTGATGGCGCCTCCTGGGTCGACTGCTGGAGAGATGTCCTGATCCTCCTCCTCCGGCCCGCTGATGGCGCCTCCTGGGTCGACTGCCTTGACGAGAGCCAGATCTGTTCTGATGTCGTCCAGGGTCCTCGCGACGAGGGCCAACTCTGTCCTGATGTCGTCCAGGGTCCTCGCAGGTGTTTTTCCCGACTGCACACTGGCTCCAGTGGTACCAGTTGTCTCCCTTTCCATCTAGGCGAACGGCATGGGAGGTCCCCTCCAACCAGACGTAATCTGCTGTGTTGGCCTTGTGTTTCTCGGGTCCCCCTTTTGACGTCAGCAGCCTGTGTGGAGAAGTCTCATACCAAGCCCTTAAGTTGCTGGAAATATGGTTTTGAAATCATCTCAAAAAATAAAAATAAAAATCAAAAATCAAAATCAAAATAAAAAATAGAACAAAAATAAAAATAAAACAAAAAAGGAACAAACTAACAAAACAAAAAATAACCAAAGCTAGATTATTTTAAATGTATCAATTTCTCTTAAAGCAACAAATAAAACAAAACAAAAAATACCAAAACTAGTATTTTAAATTGATAAATTTCTCCTAAAGACGTAATAATCTCACATACATATTGTCTGATGTATATCCCATCCTTTTCCCCCTTTTTCTGAAATAGAACGCCGTTAACGGTGTTCTTATTTCAGAAACATCGAGCCTTATACATCAGTTATTTAATATCAGCTATTTATTTATTATTACTATTACTTATATATCAGGCATTAAATGTCAGCCTTCTTCCATGATTGACCTCGTCTATATTATCTGACTTATATTGATACGTGTCCGTTTGTATTTATTTAATATACTGGGCAATTATTGATAACCTTTTGAATCTCCCTCTTTTCTTAACAACTTGAGGTATGGCTATTTTGAAATCTGACTTGGTTAAGAGATGATTTGTTTATTGGTGAAAGGAACACTCTTCCCCTCAATTGTGTGGGGGTGGATATTTAGGGAGAGTTCCTTACAATCTCCAGATCTTCCTCTCAGTGTAGAGGCCATAAAACCTTTTAATGGGCTCTGTGGTCTGTTCAGATTTAGATTTTCTTCCTCTCCAGAGGTCACGCCTGTCTTTGACCCTGTATGCTGCTTTGAATCTGCAGCACCTCAGGACATAGAAAGGGAGATCTCTTCCCAAAAGTGTAAGTTCCCTTTTGAGCAACATAGCTCCACATTTAACACTCCCTGACTTGTTTGTAAAGCGTTCTTTAAGGCCTGAATTGAGTCTTCCGTTATGTAACGGAAAATCCCATTTCCAAAAAGGGTCAGTTCAATAGCCCTTATCATATTACCGCTCTGTGCTTGCATGCTAGGACCTATTGTCTTTGCCAGAGCTGCTGCTAGTCTTTCTACATGTATTAGCTCCATATTAGCAGGGTTCACTAACATGGTTGGTTGATCCAGTTTAAGATTTTCAATATCTTCCATTACTATTTCCAACATTCCTTATCCCTGAATAACAGGTCTAACAATGTGTTTTCCTTTAGGAGTATTAGATGGGATACTCATAAGTGGCATTTGTGAGCCCTTATCTCCATAGGGTGGAGGTAGGGTCTCAGACATTATACCACCTTCTCGTTGCTCTCTGTCTCTCAAGTATTACACAGATTTGACTTTAAAAAAATCACACAGAGCTTCTCATACCTTATCATATCACATTCAGGCAAATTTTTATTGTGCGATGTTTATTTCAACAGATAGCGTGACTTCCAGAAGTAGGCTTCTACAATCTCCTCACGGTGATTGCGACTTCAGGTCAAGAGTTAAAAACTCAGTCAACAAAATCTCTTTATCGTCACGTTTAATGAGCCTGATTATCCCCACAACAGTTTTGTGATGAGATACGGTCGTTCCAAATAATTAGTTGGAGGTCGCGTCTCTCTCCTCCTCTATCACCCACCATATAACAATTACAGACATTTTATACATTTAAAGCACCACGAAAGGTAACCGCATTAATCAATCTGATCATGACCTGCGGGGAATGCAACCCTTTTTTACACCTTTTGCAGTCTTTAATTGACGCACTGCAAGCTAACCGCATTAATCAATGTTATTTTGACTTGCGGGGAATTTACCCCATACATCTTTTACAGCGTTACAGCGTTCGTTGTTAGTGGGTCATAGGACGGGACTGAATACCCGCCTCTTATGAGCACTTTTGTGCCTTAGGTAAGGACTGAACTACCCGACTCTAAGCACTAATAATCTAATTTAACTAGAATATGTATTGTATTTCCCACCGTGACTAAGAACACTGAGAACGCTGCTGACAACTCTAAATTTTTTTGGTATAATCAATCACAGATATTTGATAGTTAAAACAGGTGTCTGCTCACCTCTTGTATATTGCCATGGTCTTAGTTGTCACCAGTATCTCTGTGTCCTCCCCCTGGACTGGATTCTGTCCCCCGGCTATCGGTGTTCGTTTCTAGGGATCAGCTCACAAACGTCGGGAGTCACCACTTGTTGGAGTAGAATACCTCTGCTACGCGCCGTTCGTTGGATGAGGCTGGATCTCTATTAAATTAAGAAAGGAATTGAAAACACCGGAATCAAAGTTATAACAAATTATCTGAGTTTACTTCTAGTAGGAAACCAAACACATATACAAGTTATACAGAGTACTCGAGTACTCCGGGCTTCAGGCCTGATGATGCGGTTTTACAGGTAGACAGACCAGCTTTCAGAAAACGAGAAGTATGGACTCCAGGTTTGTGATGCGGTTTACCGTCTTCTAGCACCAGCTTTCAACAGACCAGAAGCATTTTACACTCAAAATCATCAGTATTTCTATCTGTCTTTGGGGCGGAGATTTGTCGATTCTTCCTTCCCACTTTTCTCCCAAGCGAATCAGAGAACCCCTGGGGAGGAGCTGTTTAAACTGCTAACCTCCCCCAAGTGCCCTGACTGGCTGGATTCGCTTCTGGCCGGGTTCAATAGTTCTCTCCAGGACTTGAAATTCCAAAGTCCCCTAAGGTCAAAAGTCAATTCTTATCTCCGTCCCGATCTCCCCTCCCTACCTTTTCCAGGGGATCTTTTCCTATTTTACGATGTCTTTAACGACTTAGAAACAGCATCTGGCTCTTAGAGATGATAACAGCCAATGTTGGTGTGTGAAACACAGAATCTCTGGATCAGTGAGTTTAAAAGTGAGAATAACATTCTTTTTCTAAGTGATTATCAAAACCCGTTCAAACAATACATGTTTACTTCAATACAGTGTAGAATCATATCTTCTTACTTCAACCACCTTCAGAGACACAATGTCCACTAAGTCTTTCAGAAGAGGGGCACACTTTCGCTGCTTGAGAGTAAGTGATTCAGTGAAGGTGCAGCAGTATACAACAGCTGTGGTGTCTATGCATATTTGTACTGGCTCTATTGAAATGTGGCTTGTTTTACACAGGTGTTGCTACATGGAGTTGCTTCTCTGTATCATACAAACAGGATTTCAAAGTCATGTACACTATTGACACCTGCCGTGGATGCTTGGAGCATTACAAAAACTGCAAACCAGGTAGACTTCTTATTCTGGATAATATTGTTTATGTGTCATTACATATTTAGTGTGTTGTGGTCCTAGTGTGATTCAATTACAATATTTTCTTTCTCTCTTCATAGGATATGTTGGGAAAGGTAAAAGAGGAGAATTGCAAGGCATCTACTCTGATGACCAACATCCAGGCTATTGCAGTCACTTCTGCAACCTGATATCATAGGTAAAGATGAACTCACACAAACAAATGTCAGAATACACTAAATTGTCACTGCAATTAATGAAGAAGCCCAGAAGGAGGCCTTGATGGTGGCACTGGAGGGAGAAGACCTTGACGCTAAGGAACCTTTCATGTTTGTTTTCAGGGACATGAGCCGCGTTCACACCGCGTACTTTGCCGTACTTATTGCCGGCACTTATAACCGCAGGGCATTAAGTACCGCCTGTTGAAGACACGATTCAGGAGCATCTTCCTGCAAGCGCTGGAGGAGCACCACACCTTCTTTCCTCAAGTAAGTAATCACTCATTAGGACATTTTAATAACGGTATTGTGATCGGTTCTTTGAGAAAAAAATAATGTAAATTAACTAAACAAATTGTGAACAAAATTAACATTGCTTTTTATTTAAATTAAATAAATAATATTTCACATCAAAAGTAACAACAATGTTTTAAGAATTTTAGAATAGAATAGGGAGGGATGAAACCCTCTTTTTAATGGTCACACAGTGAAATGTGTCCTCTGCTTTTAACCCATCCTGGTGCCAGGAGTCTAGTACTAGGAGCAGTGGGCAGCTATTGTACAGCGCCCGGGGAGCAATGGGAGTGGGGGAAGGGGGATGTCCGGTGCCTTGCTCAAGGGCACCACGGCAGGGCAGGAGGTGAACTGGGACGTCTCCAAGTAGCAGTCCACACTCCATATTTAGGTCTGGTCAGGAACCGGCGACCCTACGGCTCACAGTCCAAGCCCCTACTGACTGAGGCACTGCCGGACAAATCATATTAAATAATGTGATGACAGAACTGTAAACAGAATAGCTGAAACTTTAACAAAATAAATAACTCAGTTACCTCTAATCATTAACCAATGTTTATATAATTTAGTTAACTCCGTGTGTTGCTGCTAGCATACCTGACGTGGAAACGTTACTCGTGGATGGGGCTACAGAGCTACTAGAAAGACAGTCGAAAACGTTGCATTCCTCCGTCTGAATGTGGTGCACTTTTGCTAAATGTTTCGACAAATTGCTCGTGTTACCGCCCTGACATGCTAAACTCTTATTGCACTTTTGTTAACGAGCATTGTCCACATCGAGACGGGTAAAGTTTAACCACACCTTGGAGCGCGTTCTCTCCGCCATCTCTGCCGTGTGTGTGTTGCTGCATGTAGCAGCTGCGTGTGTGTAACCGCCCCGCCTCCTCGCACACAGACGGGGGAGAGAGATCTCTCGTCTGGATTGGAAAGATCGAAGATACTACTAGATAAAAAATACTACTAGACGCATTTTGCAGTCTTTTTGCATATTAGAAACGGAGTTGGCGACACTAAAACTGTGATATAATCTTTGTGTAGCATAATACATATGACATGTACATTTTTTAGATGTCTCCAGTACCGATAAAAATACCGATAACGTTGGAGTTTAACGGTACCACGGTCTTTAATAATTCAGGCCCGGGGCCCGTTTAATACCGGGGCTCGGTACCCATCCCTACTGAAGAGTAGATCTGACATGAGTTATTTTTTTGAGGAGGTAAATATATATATATTTCTGCCAATTTTAAACGTCAGGTCATAACAGCATGTGCCGTCCCCCACAACATCTGCATTGGGGCCCGCGACATCATGGAGGATGTAGCGGAGGATGAGGCGGAGAATGTGTTGGAGGCAGTCAGTGCTGCTCCTTGGCGGGACCAACTGTCTGCGGAGGTGTCTGCCCTGGAGGAGGTTCCTGGTGACCACGATTATGTGTAAAAGGTATGTAAAACAATTGAAGAGCTGTGATAAAATAACCTTGTGCAATATTTATATACATCTTTTGTTCTTATCTGCTGCTGAAAACATCTTAGTGACATGGCCGTCGATTGCGTCCGCCCTGCGAACCCTAGCCCTAATGGACAATCCGATGTATAGTGGAGAGAATCATACCCAACACTCTGGAGACCACCCCAAATGAAGCCCCACCCACCATCAGAGGACACCATGGTCCTAATTGTGGCAGCCCATCCAGGTCCAGCAGCACCACCTGGGACTCCCTGCTCAGCCTGAATGTGTATATAGTTTAAATGTTGTTTTATTTGTATGTTGTTCCATAAAATAAATCATAAGTTTCATATTGCTCATTACTTATTTTTATTTATTTATCTGCACATTTTTCTAGGAGAGAAAAAAGCCTATTAAGGTTCTCCCTGCTCTCCAGGGGCCTCATTTATAACGCCTTGCGTAGGATTCACGTGGGAAGGTTCCTTACGTAGTACAAAGCAAAAAAATAGGTACAGACATTTTCCGAATCACAAAACATTGCGTACCGGCGAGGGAAGTGCGTACCGGCACTTCCTACGCCTGTTTCCCTTTATAAATCACAATCGACTCGAAATGTGGCGCAGCTTTTGCAGGCTTCAAATAACGCCCATTCATTCATTCATTCTGACTGACTGCATGAAGAAGATCGCAGGAAATGAGGACAGAACAGCTAAAAAAGACATCTCACACCGTGTCAGATTTTGGTTATTTTGGGGAGGTGGAGATAAATCATATTGTTTGGTGGATGCAGTTTGAACCAGAGTAGCAGCATGGAGGTCGGATCGTCACCAAAATAAATAAATAAGTGGTCCGAAAAAAGTTAATGACAAAAAAAATACACATAACCTTCCTCAGGCAGTGTGTTTGTCCCGGGGACAGGAGACCCCCCCTTGATGAGAAACTGTAAGAAATGATCGGGGAATCCCTCCGGAGTGGAGTCATGACGACTGGATCTGAATTACTTTGTTGTATTTGGTGGTTTGTGTTCCAGCTGTCGATCAGCAACTATATATCCATAATCCACCAGTTAAAGGAAATACAATGTGTTGTGTTATATTAGCTGTTTACCACATATGGTGTTCTTAGTTTCCATACCTCCTGTGTTTTACGAGCGACTTATCAAGTCTTGGCAAACGGCATAAAACACGATTAAACGTGATAGTATATAAAACCATGCTCGTATCTACAACCTATAGAAATGCAAAACGGCGTCAGTTTAGACGTAATTCTGTCCTCCTGCTTACCGCATCATTTATGAGAAAACATTTCATAACATTAACACAACATATTCGAGGTGGTTTTAAATAACATATCCGTATTTATTGATTTCTCCAAGTTATGTTTTTGTGTGCACTGAGGAGTCTCAGACAGGCGTTTGTTTAATCATTTTAAGATTGGCTTTAATCAATGTTTGAAAATGAATTCTTCATATTTGATAAATGAGAGGTAACATTTTATTTATGGTATTATTTCCACATATTTCTCTCCATTCTTTCTTCTGCCAACGGTGTCGCAGTTTCTCGTCTCTCCCGTTTGAGTGCTTAGTGCGTACGCATGGGTTAGAGTTTGCGTGGAGGACCGCACATTTTCCCGTCAAGTTAGTATTTTATAAATCACAAACATTGCGTAGAAACTGGCATACGCCATTTTTTTAAATCAGGTAGCTGCTCTCCAAAACAGATCCTCCAGCAGAGAGCGCGAACAAGACTCTGGCTTCGGCCTTTCACTGCTCAGGTACCGGCAGCCAGGTGCCCTCAATCAGTGCTGATGGGGAGGAAGGGAGATCGTTAAAGGGCCACACACACACACAACAGGAGAGTAAAGCAGGGGTTGTCCCATTTTATATATATATATATATATATATATATATATATATGTATATATATATATATATATATATATATATATATATAAATATATACATTATTTTTGTATATATATATATTTATATTTATATATATATATATATATAATGGGACGACCCCTGCTTTACTCTCTTGTTGTGTGTGTGTGTGGCCCTTTAACGATCTCCCTTCCTCCCCATCAGCACTGATTGAGGGCACCTGGCTGCCGGTACCTGAGCAGTGAAAGGCCGAAGCCAGAGTCTTGTTCGCGCTCTCTGCTGGAGGATCTGTTTTGGAGAGCAGCTACCTGATTTATGCTTTTGTTTTCCTTCATCTTAGTTTGGCATTCAAACACCTTGCACCACACCATGTTCATTACATTACATTACATGTTACTTAGACGCTTTTATCCAAAGCGACTTACATACTCAATACTGTGGGCAATCCCCACAGGAGCAATTTGGGGTGAAGTGTCTCAGGGACACAACGACATGCTGACTGCAGTGGGGTTTGAACCTGTGCTCCCCTGATCCGAACATCAACACACTAGGCCACTGCGCCACACACCCACACCTACACTACTGATCTTACTGATTAACACATCCCATCGTGGTAGCTCTTTTGTTAAAGGGGACCTATCATGCAAAATGCACTTTTGTACGTCTTTTCTACATGAATATGTGTCCCCGGTGTTCCAGGGAACTCACCAAGTGTCAGAAAACACAACCCTCTCTATTTTCCTCCATACCCAAATCTCTAAAAAAGGGGCTGCAACGGATCTGATAAAAACTGATCCAGATTTGAACACTTCAATGACGTCACAGAAGTGGCGCTACGGCTATTGGGCCAACTCTCCACCTATCAGGGGAATGTGGGGTTGGGCCACGGCCGGCCATTGCCGCTCGAAAGCGCTGGAGACGCTGTAGTACATATGCCAGGCCTGTAAGTGGCGCTGTAGTCTGCCACAAAAGCAGCGAAGAAGACTTCCCGCCCATAGTTACCATGGTTACCCTTCTGTTTATTCTCCGCTGTGGCTTTCTTTCTCCCTCCCCGAGGCAAGCGTTTGCTCCCGCTGCTTTAATTCAATGCAACCCCTCCCCGTCGAGGCAAGCACTGTAATTCTCTCCGGTTAGTCCACCAGCAGATGACAAACACCCACCTCTCCGCCTCTTCCAAGGAACGAGGGGACCGTGCGGCAGAGTTTCAGTTTCAGTTTCTTTCGCCGGTCAAGATGTCCGTTAAAGTTTAAATCTTCCGGACAAAATTAGATAAGTGCCGGTCAAAGGTCTTCTTTGTTATTTATTGAGCTTTAAAACAAATGAATAACGACTCTATATAATAAAACACGGAGGACGGAGATCTCTTTTTCTCCCCCTCTTCTGACAGCCCAGCAGCTGATCAGAGCACGTCTCCCCTCTCCTGCAGGGGGGCGTGGTCAGCAGAATCAGACCCGTAGACAGCAAACAGCACATAGAGCGAAATGAGGCATGGCTAAAATGCATGATCTGTTTGGTATTTTGAAAACAGAAACGTATAAATATACCTTATATAGGTATGGCCCTACAATATATCATTTAAATATAGCATGATAGGTCCACTTTAAGTTCAGCGGTTATAATAAATATCTTTCCTTATATCGTGTCCTTACCACGTTTTTTGTTATGGCCAAGAGCCAGGCCATGAAAATACACATTCATAAATGTTACCTTGCAAATGAACACACCGCATGATGTCGTGTCCTGCTGTTTGGAATGATCCAGGCTCTCGCATGCCCATCTCCCAACAGCTGGGTTTTTCTTGCGGACCAGCGATCTACACGGGGAACAGATAGATTATATTTTGGACATACAATTTAAGTCAAGAAGAGCTGAATGTTCACACTGGAGAATCTTATGTTATTCAAGTAAAACAGTAATCAGGAACATTATTTATGTGGCTTTGGGTTGCTCCCTTAATATAATCCCACATCCTGAATGCATGAATTTATCTAAAGACATTACAGCTGATATTTGATTTACCGTGTTAGCTCTTTGCAGCGGCTTGTCAAGATATTTGTTTTTATTCAACACTTTTATTTAACACTTGACACTTTGTTTAATTTGTTGCACTTCCATAGATCATGTATCTGAGGGAAAATAGATCCCTTTTCGTATTGCACCATGCTCAACAGGAACAAGGAGCAAAGTTAATCAGCCTTTTCTTTGCACAACATGACTTATTTCTCCTTAAAATTAAATATATTTTTCACCCAAAGTTGTTGTTCTTGGCTCAACTGAACTGCATCTAATGAAATAGCTGATGCATAGTGACGTACTGCACCATGCAAATTGAATAAGTGCACGGGTTAAGCATTTTTTACATGATATCAATCAACAACTTTATTAATCCCGCAAGGGGCAATTGGTTATGAGCAGCAGCTTATGTCATATACACAGGCAGGAACATACAGGAAGAAAACACACAGATACACCCGGGAGCACAGATGTGGATCGTTCCAATTTACACTACTTGCTGCCATTGAACGCAGCAGCAGCTCACGGCTGTAGATGGTGGAATGAGCTCCCCATTGAAATCAGGACAGCAGATAGCGTGCACATCTTCCGGCGCAGACTGAAAACTCCTCTCTTTCGACTCCACTTCGAGCGATAGAAGCACTAACAAAGAATTACTAACAAAGCACTTATATACTAATAAAGGACTGGCTTATCTAAAGCCAGTTGAGTAGCACTTGAAATGTGTTGGCTCTATGAAACCTGATGTACTTATATGATTCTGTTTTCTTCAAGTTTGCATCTTGTTGGTTGAATGCACTTATTGTAAGTCGCTTTGGATAAAAGCCTCAGCTAAATGCAATGTAATGTAATGTAGATGAGACTGTGACTTAGCACGTCACCGCTGAGTCCCCATGCCGTACGGCTGAAAAGAGTCCAAAGCACCGCAAGGACGCATACATAGACACTCCGCATGAT